>NC_079193.1:55419831-55719831 GCF_029499605.1 Hyla sarda | reverse complement strand
CTTCCATTCTAAAAATCATAACTCTTTCAACTTTGCTCCTACAGACTAGGGATCGACCGATTATCAGTTTGGCCGATATTATCGGCCGATATTCACAATTTTGGGTGTTATCGGCAATTACCTGCCGCGCCGCAGCACCCAACGATATCGGTCGATCCCTACTACAGACCCATTTAAGGGCTTGTTTTTTGCGTCACCAATTGTACTTTGTGATGACATCACTTATTTTATAATATAACCTACGGCGAAACAAAAAAATATATATATATTTGTGGGGTGAAATTAAAAAAGAAATACCATTTTGTAGCTTTGGGGGACTCCCGTTTCTATGCAGTGCACTTTTCGGTAAAAATGACACCTTATGTTTATTCTATAGGTCCATACGGTTACAAGGATTTATCCCCAATTTATAGAGGTTTTATTTTATTTTAATACTTAAAAAAATACTACATGCACCAAAATTTGTAGGTTTAAAATTGGCATCTTCTGACTCCTATAACTTTTCTATTTTTCCCTGTACAGGGCGGTGTGAGGGCTCATTTTTGTGTGCCGTGGTCTGCAGTTTTTATCGTTACCATTTTTGTTTTGATGGGACTTTTTCATCGCTTTTTATTAATATTTTTATGGTATATGAAGTGACCAAAAATGCACAATTTTGGAATTTGGTATTTTTTTACGTGTACGCCATCGACCGTGTGGTTTAGCTAACCTTATATTTTAATAGTTCAGACATTTACGCACGTGGCGGTACCAAATATGATTATTTTATTTAAAAAATGGGAAAAAGGAGGGTGATTTTAACTTTTAATAGGGAAGGGGTTAATGAACTTTTCTTAAACTTTTTTTAGCTTTTTTTTTTCTTTCCTTTTTTTAGCCCACAACATGCAATCTTCTGATTGCATACACTGATCAGTGTTATGCCATTGCAAAGCACTGATCAGTGTAACCAGCACTCTGCTGCTCCTGCCTGCTGCGCAGGCATGGAGCAGTAGATCGCAGATCAGACGACGGAGAGGCAGGTGAGGACCTTCCCGTAGTCCGGGTAAATTGATCGGGACATCACAGTTTTGTTGCAATAGTCCCGATCAGCTCAGCCGAGCTGCGGGGATTCTTTTACTTTCACTTTAGATGCCGCAATCAACTTTGATCGCAGCGTCTAAAGGGTTAATGCCGGGCATCGGCCCAATCGGCCATGCCCGGCATTAGCCGTGGGTCCTGGCTGCCCGCAGCAACAGAGACCCACCGGGTTTAACCCGTTCTCCGACGCTGAGAACGGTTTAAACCCGTTAAACTGGACCAGGGAGTACAGGTACGCCTTGAGTCATTAAGGATCGGGGACGCGTACGCCCTGTGTCCCCAAGAGGTTAATGCATTTCTTTATGCATTTAGTCCCTACTGTGTTGATTGAGAGGAAGGCAAAAACCCCTTCCCAACTCCAATATGGCATCAGAATAAATCCCTGGATCAACATTCTTTCCCCATAAATCAAGCATTTATAATCTGTAATATTATATTTTTCCAGAAAAACATCCAGGCCCCCCTTGAACTTGTTTATTGAGTCAGACATCACAACATTATGTGGCAGACAGTCTCAATGCTCTAAAAGTAAAGAATCCCCATCTGTGATGATGGTGAAACCTTCTTTCCTCTAGATGTAGAGGATACCCCATTGTCATGGTTACTGGCCTAGGTATAAAAAGATCACTAGAAAGATCTCTGTACTGTCCATTAAGATATTTGTACATTGTGATGAAATCATCTCTAAGACGTCTTTTCTCCAGACTACATAACCCCAAGCTCGATAACATGTCTTGGTCCTGTAATCCTCCCATACCATCAATTATCTTGAGCCTCCTCTGCACAAAAATAGCACACAATACTCCATATGTGGTCTGACTAATGATTAATACAGAGACAAACTTATGTTCTTGTCACGTGCCTCTATGCCACCTTCATACATCCCATGACTTTATTAGCCTTGGCAGCCGCTGCCTGGTACTGATCATTAAAGTAGAGTTTACGGTCCACCAGTACCCCCAAGTCCTTTTCAGTAAAAGTTTTACCTAATGTCTTATTTAAAACATACATTTTACATTTTGTTTTTACAGCCAAAGAACATAATCTTACATTTATCCACAGTTAACTTAATTTGCCATGTCTGTGCCCACGCCTCCAGCTTCCCCAGATCCCTCTGTAATATTATGTTATCATCCTCTGTGGTGATCACCCTTCCCAGTTTAGTGTCATCTGCAAATATAGAAATTCTACTTTGGAATTCCTCTACAAGGTCATTAATAAACATATTAAAAAGAAATGGACCCAGTAATGACCCCTGTGGTCCCCACTAGTAACTGTCACCCAACCAGAATAAGTTCCATTGATCCCCACCCTCTGCTTCCTATCACTAAGCCAGTTGCTAACCTATTTACATATGTCCTCCCCTAGTCCCAGCTCATCATTTTATGCACTTACCTTTTGTTTGGTACAGTATCAAATACTTTAGAAAAGTCCAGATATATAACATCCACAGCTTCACCCCGATCCAATCTATAACGGACCTCCTCATAGAAGCTGATCAGATTAGTCGGACAGGACCGATCCCACATAAACCCATGTTGGTGCGGTGTTAGAGGTTTATTTTCATTGAGATACTCCAGAATAGCACCTCTCAAAAACCCCTCAAAAATCTTACAGATGTTAAATGTACAAGCCTATGGTTTTCATGATTCCATTTTACCCCTTTTTGAAGACTGGAGTGAAAAAGTGTCTAAAATGTGGGACATGTCATGTAAACTATTTTTTTTTTGTCCCAACTACACCAGAATTCTGGCACATTTGCAATGTAGAGTAAATCTGCACTTTTGAGCTTAAAGTGATACTTCAGGCAAAAATTCAAAATACAGCAATGATCTTTTACAAACCTTCCTCTGTAGACAAACTTCATTGGTTCCACCGCGAGTGCCGTTGCTACTATGTCATCAGCGTTGTGTCTCCTTCCACTCACAACCATCAGGCCATCCATTTTTCCCACAACAAACACCAGCCCAGCTGGTCCAATAAATCCAAGAAGGCCAGTCCTTATGAACGGATATTCACTTATTGGTGCTCCTGAGCTTGTCATTGGGAAAACCTATAGAAACAGTAAAAGATAAGATACTATACCCAATCTCATTGTAAGCTCACTACCTTCACTGTACATACATGATATTTTTCCATATGTTCTGATGTATATGTTTCTATTCCAACAAGGTGATACAGTGGGGCAAAAAAGTATTTAGTCAGCCACCAATTGTATATGGTAAGTTCTGTGAGATGAGAGAGGCCTGTAATTTTCATCATAGGTATACGAGAGACATAATGAGAAATAAAAACCATAAAATCACATTGTCTGATTTTTAAAGAATGTATTTGCAAATTAGTGTGGAAAATAAGTATTTGATCAATAAGAAAAGTTCATCTCAATACTTTGTTATATACCCTTTGTTGGCAATGACAGAGGTCAAATGTTTTCTATAAGTCTTCCCAAGGTTTTCACACACTGCTGCTGGTATTTTGGCCCATTCCTCCATGCAGATCTCCTTTAGGCTAGGTTCACACAGCGGAATTTCTGGGCATAATTTCTGCTGGAGATCAAGTCGTCGGCACTAGGACCGCACGGACTACATTGCCGTCCCCATAGATGCCAATGCATTTCTGAGCAGATCTTCCAGAAGATCCACCCAGAAATGCATTGCAGTCTATGGAGGCAACAATGCAGTCTGCTCGGTCCTAGCGCCGCCGGCTCAATCTCTGGCAGAAATTCTGCCCAGAAATTTTGCAGTGTGAACCTAGCCTTAGAGCAATGACGTTTTGGGGCTGTTGCTGGGCAACATGGACTTTCAACTCCCTCCAAAGGTTTTCTTTGGGGTTGAGATCTGGACACTGACAAGGCCACTCCAGGACCTTGAAATGCTTCTTATGAAGCCACTCTTTCGTTGCCCAGGTGGTGTCTTTGGGATCATTGTCATACTGAAAGACCCAGCCATGTTTCATCTTCATTGCCTTTGCTGATGGAAGGAGGTTTTCACTCAAAATCTCATGATACATGGCCCCATTCATTCTTTCATTTACACGGATCAGTCGTCCTGGTCCCTTTGCAGAAAAACGGCCCCAAAGCATGATGTTTCCACCCCCATGCTTCACAGTAGGTATGGTGTTCTTTGGATGCAACTCGCATTCTTTCTCCTCCAAACATGACGTGTTGAGTTTTTACAAAAAGTTTCTACTTTGGTTTCATCTGACCATATGACATTCTCCCAATCCTCTTCTGGATCATTCAAATGCTCTGTAGCAAACTTCAGATGGGCCCAGACATGTACTGGCTTAAGCATGGGGACACGTCTGGCACTGCATGATTTGAGTCCCTGGTAGCGTAGTGTGTTACTGATGGTAGCCTTTGTTACTTTGGTTCCAGCTCTCTGCAGGTCTATCACTAGTTCCCCCATGTGGATTTTTACTCACTGTTCTTGTGATCATTTTGACACCACAGGGTGAGATCTTGCGCGGAGCCCCACATTGGAGGGAAATTATCAGTGGTCTTATATATCTTTCAGTTGATTTATTCACACCAAGCTGCTTGCCTATTGCAGATTCAGTCTTCTCAGCCTGGTGCAGGTCTACAATTTTGTTTCTGGTGTCCTACGACAGCTCTTTGGTCTTGGCCATAGTGGAGTTTGGAGTGTGACTGTTTGAGGTTGTGGACAGGTGTCTTTTATACTGATAAGTTCAAACAGGTGCCATTAAAGGAGATATCCAATGCTGAAAAACGTATCCCCTATCCTAAGGATAGGGGATGAGTTTCAGATTGCGAGGGGTCTGACCGCTGGGGCCCCCTGCGATCTCCTGTACGGGGCCCCGGCAGCCAGCGGGAAGGGGGCTTGTTGACCACCGCACGAAGCGGCGGCTGACACGCCCCCTCAATACAACTCTATGGCAGAGCCATGAGAGCTGCCTTCGGCAATCTCCGGCTCTGCCATAGCGATGTGTATTGAGGGGGCATGTTGGCCACCGCTTCGTGCAGTGTTCGACACCCGCTATCTGGCCAGCGAGCCGGGGCCCACGTACAGGAGATCGCGGTGGGCCCCAGCGGTCAGACCACCCGCGATCTGAAATTTATCCCCTATCCTTAGCATAGGGGATAAGTTTTTCAGCACTTGACTACCCTTTTAATACAGGCAACAAGTGGAGGACAGAGGAGACTCTTAAAGAAGAAGTTACAGGTCTGTGAGAGCCAGAAATCTTGCTTGTTTGTGTAACACTCACGTTTCAGAAGACAGAAATCCCGGTGGATGTGGGTCCGCTGGACCTGTGCGGCAGATGACTCAGACGGAACGCAGGGAGCGGAGAAATATATAAATGAGCCACAGGTGAGTTACACTAATGAAAGCACTGGCCCTTTAAATCTTAAAGCTCCGGGGATCGGGACATGCGCGCCGGAGCAGTGAGGCAGAGGCTGGGGCAGGAGAAGTACCAGGTGAGTGACGGACTGGTGCTCGCATGTGGTCGCGTCCCGCGATGCAGCAGCAGGTAACGGGACCATGCGCTTATGGCCAGCGTGTGCGGCCGGTGCACATAACGTAACAGTTTATAGGTGGCCAAACACTTATTTTCCACCATAATTTGCAAATAAATTCTTTAAAAATCAGACAATGTGATTTTATGGATTTTTTTTCTCATTGTGTCTATCATAGTTGAGGTATACCTATGATGGAAAATTACAGGCCTCTCTCATCATTTTAAGTGGGAGAACTTGTACAATTGGTAGCTGACTAAATACTTTTTTGCCCCACTGTATAGAGAGAGAAAAAAAATTTTTTGTCTGATTTACCAGCCCATGGTATATAATAAGTATTGATTTGTCTTAAGGCTCATTCACATTACATTTTTGGGGTACGACACTGGTATACATTGTGTATGCAGCATACCCGAATTTAATAGACCCAACCTTATCTACAATTGACTATGTTCAGTCTATTTCCCAAACATATACTTTTACATGTAAGACTCAAAAGAATGGTCTACTATGTGCAGTCAGTGGGCTTACTGCAGGTATGTTATGTTACTGCAGAATATCCTTTTACTGGTATTCCAACGTACACTAGTGATGTACCCAAAGACTTGATGGATGGAATGGAGCCTTATTCTTTTAAAATCACAAGGACAGACTTCAAACCAGGCAAATGGATCAGGACTGGAGCTTTTACGATGTGCACGCTAAACCTAGGGAGGGAGGAGACGTCATGTGAACAGCCCCTCATCTATACAAACTGCTGGCATGCTGCTATTTATAATGGCTGCTCTATGTAAAGAAAACCAAGGATATCTGGATACTCATGCCTCTAGGACACATTGCTTCTGTGCTTTATAGCTTTTACTTGTGTTCACAGCATTAGAATTCATATTAGGTTGCATTACTTTGCAGAAAAGCATTAAAATTGAAATACTGCACGGAGTTTGCAAATCCTCCCAGGTTTTGTCTTCCAAGTGCACCGCAAGAACACTCTATTCAATTATTAACATTCACTACAGACAAACGCCTTTAATGGTGAGTGCTCAGCATGCTGACAGCAGTCTTCTGCTCAACAGACATGATACGACCTTCATTGTTTAACTTATTGTGAGCTCAACGTTATTTCCAGTAGCACAAACTGCAGATCAAAAGAAGGAAGAATACTGGAATGTGCAGGGTTATTTCAATATCATTCAAAAATGATATGTATGAAAAGCCTGAACCTCATGCAAATCAGCTGTAATAAGTTTTGCCTAAAGTACACTGCTCAAAAAATGGGTTAAATAGGTAACCCATTTTAGAAACAGAAGTTTAAAAAAGCAGGAGTTGGAAGTAAGAGCTTAAAGTAACTGTAAGTATTACTTTCCCTTATAAAATGACTTTTCCTTTATAATTAATCACAGCGGGTTGTAACCAAGGATATGGACAGCAGGATTGGAGGTTTTCTTCAGTGCACATTGTGCCACATGTATACATCTCTGGAGCAGCAGATCAGGGTGAATACCGCTGTGGCAGATGTGAGCATGTTGCCCACCTGGAAGCTCGTATTAGAGATCTAGAGGAGCAAAATGCAACACTGAGGGCGACAATCTTGGAAAGAGCATACTGTTAGTGGGGTAGAAATGTAGGTTGGAGAAATTAGCCAGTAGGCCCAAGTAGGGAGCTGGGTTAATGTAGTAAGAGGGTCTGGAAAGGGGGCAAGGAAAAGGAAGGTCACTTCTGCTTCTGATCTCCCAAGAAAAATTGCCAAGTTGGGTGATGATGCAAAGGCCTCCCTATCAGTAATGGCAACCCTAATGGATACTGGTCTCCCTAACAGCCGGGGGGGACAGTCCAACTAGTAGTGTGGGGGATGGTAACGCAGGTAGGCCAAGGCAGTTAGTGGTTGTAGAGGATTCTATAGTCAGAAAGACGAATAGAATAATTTGTCACCAAGACCGCCTCAACCGAATGGTTTGCTGTCTCACTGGTGCCAGGGTTCGGCATGTGGTGAAATGGGTGGACATATTACTTGATGGGGCTGGGGATGACCCAGCTATCGTGGGCCACATAGGAACCAACAACAGAATACATGGTAGGTGGAGGTCCTTAAAGAATAATTATAAGGAACTAGGTGCCAAGCTGAAGGGAAGGACCTCTAAGGTTGTATTCTCTGTAATACTGACTGTGTCATGTGCATCGCAGGAAAGACAGCAGGAACTTAGGGAATAAAATGCATGGCTTAAGTTGTGGTGTAAGGGGGGAAGGGTTTGGGTACTGGACTGATTTTTCATTGGGGTACAAACTCTATTCTATGGATAATTTCCCCGCTGTGCTGGGGAAAGAATCCTGGAAGGGGTGGCAGAGTATTTAAACTAGGTAAGTGGGGGGGGGGAGGATAATAAAGCAAAGCAAGCAGATAGTGGGATGGATAGGTTAGAGAGGAGTCAGGACATAATCGTGGGTGGAAAGGAGACCTGTGAAAGGGAGGTTAAAGGGGTATTCCAGGCAAAAACTGGCTTCAGAAAGTTAAACAGATTTGTAAATTACTTATATTAAAAAATCTTAATCCTTCCAACAGTTATTAGCTGCTGAAGTTTTCTGTCTAACTGCTCAATGATGATGTCACGTCCCGGGAGCTGTGCATGATGGGAAAATTTCCCCATAGGAACTGCACAGCTCCCGGGACGTGAGTCATCATTGAGCAGTTGGACAGAAAACAACAACTCAACTTCAGAAGCTAATAACTATTGGAAGGATTAAGATTTTTTAATAGAAGTAATTTACAAATCTGTTTAACTTTCTGGAGCCAGTTGATATATAAAATAAAGTTTTTGCCTGGAATACCCCTTTAAGAGCAGTGGATAAGGAGATCCATGTGTTACAAACCAGCGGTGAAAATAAATGTACCCATATAAATGTACTCCCAATAGCGAAAACATATCATTAGCCCCAATAACTCAAAAAATCCCATTAGCCCCAAAAACTCAAAAAAATCCCATTAGCCCCAACAACTCGAATAATCCCATTAGTGAGATAGAATGTGTAAAACTTAATGGACATGTAAAGTGTATGTTCACAAATGCCAGAAGCCTAGCAAATAAAATGGGGGAGCTTGAGGCCTGGCTAGACTCCTCACATGACTGGGCTGTCACTCTGCAGGGGTTCGTTTCGCAGGCATAGGGTAAACAGGAAAGGTGGTGGAGTCTGTCTGTATGTAAGAAGTGGTATGAAAAAGTCAGTGTGAACGATGCCATAGTGTGTGATGATTCTGACGATGTGGAATCCCTGTGGGTAGAGGAGGAGGGAAACACTGAAAAGATAATTTTTGGTGTAATCTATAGACCCCCCAACACCACTGAGGAGATAGAAGGTCGGCTGCATAAACAAACAGAGAGGGCCGCCCGGGCAGGTACAGTGGTAATAATGGGAGATTTTAACTATCCAGATATAGATTGGGGTCCGGGGTTGGCTAAAACTACAAAGGGGAGAAAATTCCTACATTTATTGCAGGATAATTTTATGGGCCAGTTTGTGGAGGACCCAACAAGAAGTGATGCCTTGTTGGATCTGATCATTTCCAACAACGCAGAGCTGGTTGGTAATGTAACTGTGCGGGAAAACCTTGGTAATAGCGACCACAATATAGTTACTTTTGACTTAAGGTGTAGAAAACAAAGACCGGTTGGGAGGGCAAAAACATATAACTTTAAAAAGGAAAATATATCTGGGTGAAGAGCTTCACTACAGGACATAGACTGGGGGGAGGTGTTCTCAAATACTGATACAGACGAGAAATGGAACATTTTCAAATCAACACTGAATAAATATACAGTTAAATGTATTTCTAATGGGAACAAATATAAACAATTAAAACTAAATCCTATATGGCCAAAAAAGGATGTTAAAAGTGAAATAAACAAAAAAAATAGCTTTCAAAAAATACAAATCAGAGGAGTCAGCTATAACATTTAAACAGTACAAAGAGGTTAATAAAATCTGTAAAAATTGAATAAAAACAGCAAAAATTCTAAATGAGAGACAGGTGGCCAAAGAAAGCAAAACAAATCCTGAATATTTTTTTAGATATATAAATGCAAAAAAAACCAAGGACAGAGCATGTAGGACCCCTTAATAATGATAATGGGGAGGTTGTCACAGGCGATCAAGAGAAGGCGGAGCTACTGAATGGGTTCTTTAGTTCTGTATACACTATGGAAGAAGGAGCTGACATTGGACAGGTCAGTGCTGGTAACACATCATGTAATGTACTGAACTGGCTTAATGTAGAGATGGTCCATGGTAAATTAATTAAGGTAAATGTAAGCAAATCTCCAGGACCAGATAGATTGCACCCAAGAGTTCTCAGAGAGGTAAGTTCAGTAATATCTGTACCCCTGTTCATGATATTTAGAGATTCACTGGTGTCTGGTATTGTGCCAAGGGACTGGCGCAAGGTGAATGTGGTGCCAGTCTTCAAAAAGGGCTCTAGGTCTTCCCCAGGTAATTATAGACCGGTAAGTTTAACGTGCATTGTGGGTAAATTGTTTAAAGGACTTATAAGGGACTACATACAGGAATACATAGGGGGAAATAGTATTATAAGTGATATGGGTTATCTAAGGAGAGAAGTTGTCAAACCAATCTAATTTACTGTTATGAAGATGTGAGTAGAAGCCTTGACAGAGGGATGGCTGTGGATATAGGGGGAGATTTATCAAAACCTGTCCAAAGGAAAAGTGTCCCAGTTGCCCATAGCAACCAACCAGCTCGCTTCTTTCATTTTTAACAAGGCCTCTGAAAAATGAAAGAAGAAAGCTGATTGGTTGCTATGGGCAACTGGGACACTTTTCCTCTGGACAGGTTTTGATAAATCTCCCCCATAGTGTTTCTGGATTTAGCTAAAGCATTTGATACTGTCCCTCATAGACGTCTGACAGGTAAGTTAAGGTCTTTGGGTTTCGAAACTTTAGTTTGTAACTGGATTGAACACTGGCTCATGGATCGTACCCAGAGAGTGGTGGTCAATGATTCGTACTCTGATTGGTCCCCGGTTATCAGTGGTGTACCCCAAGGTTCAGTACTGGGCCCGCTGTTGTTTAATTTATTTATCAATGATATAGAGGATGGTATTAACAGCTCTGTTTCTATCTTTGCAGATGACACCAAGCTTTGTAGCACGGTACAGTCTATAGAGGATGTGCATAAGTTACAAGATGACTTGGATAGACTAAGTGTCTGGGCATCCACTTGGCAAATGAGGATCAATGTGGATAAATGTAAAGTTATGCATCTGGGTACTAATAACCTGCATGCATCGTATGTCTTAGGGGGGATTAAACTGGCAGACTCACTGGTAGAGAAGGATCTGGGTGTACTTGTAGATCACAGACTACAGAATAGCATGCAATGTCAGGCTGCTGCTTCCAAAGCCGGCAGGATATTGTCATGTATCAAAAGAGGCATGGACTCGAGGGACAGGGACATAATACTCCCCCTTTATAAAGCATTGGTACGGCCTCAACTGGAATATGCTGTTCAGTTTTGGTCGCCTGTACATAAAAGGGACACTGTGGAGCTGGAAAGGTTGCAGAGACGCGCGACTAAACTAATATGGGGCATGGAACATCTCAGCTATGAGGAAAGCTTAACATAATTACACTTGTTTAGTCTTGAGAAGAGACATTTAAGGGGGGATATGATCAATGTATATAAGTATATAAATGGCCCATACAAAGAATATGGAGAAAAACTGTTCCAGGTTAAACCCCATCAAAGGACAAGAGGGAACTCCCTCCATCTGGAGAAGAAAAGGTTTGGTCTAAAGAGGCGAAACGCCTTCTTTATCATAAGAACTGTGACTTTGTGGAACAGTCTACCTCAGGAACTGGTCAAAACAGGAACAGTTGAAAGCTTTAAAACAGGGTTAGATACATTCCTGGAACAAAATAACATTAATGCTTATGCAGAAATATAAAATCCCATCCCTTCCCCTTCATCCCACCATACTCCTTCCCTTCTAATCCTTGGTTGGACTTGATGGACGTATGTCTTTTTTCAACCATACTAACTATGTAACTATGGTAAGATAAGGAAATAATTCAGTACCCTTCCTGATTTTGAGCCCTTTCCATAGGCTGTTATAACACTATATAAACTATACTATTGTAAGGTATTATGGAGTATGCTCTGAAGTAGAGCCCTGGGCAGGACTGTTCATTATCCAAAAGTAACATAGAAAAGAAAAAGCACATATTTAGGCGCACACCAATTCCATCTAACTGATACTTTGTTATAGTACACAACATGTATCAAATAGACAGCACAATAGTCATAAAAACACTAAAAACAAGAGATGCCAGGTTACCCACAGCCTCCTTAAGCCATGGAGGGAAACCCCAGAATACAGGAGGATCCCACTCAGGGACACCCACCTGCTCCCAATAACACAATATATAAAGTCCCTCTAGACCTGTAAACCCCTATGCTGAATAGCACACAAGTGAACACAATATTGCACTGTATATAGCAGATGCATGAATATGAAATCATTCAAATAAAGTGCATGGTCAGGAGAGATGGTTAAAGATACATCACAATGTGATAAATTGAACAGTGCCCCCCCCCAGAACAGGTCCCCACGTGTTCCGTCACTCCCAGTGACTTTCTCAGGGGCACATGTATTGGCATCACCTACTGCTCTGTTTCCCCTTTCTACCAATGTCATTTCTTGCTCATCTGCACATTAGTTTTGCCTTCTGTAAAATTTTGCCTGTTGTGCATCAATCACCAATGTGACTTTTCCTAATAGTTTGCTGACTCTGCCTACTTGTGCTGATCCCACATAAGAGGCTACTTTTTATTTCCAGGGACACTTTAATTACCCAATGCCTCCATTAGCCTATATGATTCTCCCCTGCAGACTGCCTCGTATCTGCTCTTCTCTCTCTTTCTAGCCTGTGTGAGCTGTCCTCCAGGGTTTCTCTCCTCCCCTGTCTACAATCTGAGCTGGTGTGTAACCCCCTTCTCTCCCTGCTGCTATCTCTAATATTGAGAGAGCAGAAAGCCCATCTGATGGATGTATCTTATCTTTCTCAATGAAGACCAATTTAGAAAGTTGCTTGAAATTTTGCATTTAGGAAACAAATCCACAATAAAAAAAATAAAAAAAATCAGCAAAAAGGATCAGTAAAGTGTGTGCACAGCCTTTAAAGTGTGCGCAGCATTCAATCCCACTGTATAATGCATTACATATATATGTGTTTCTATCAGACTGGAAACACAGGATAAAGAGTTATTACGGTCATTTACCCTATGTAATGGGCTAAGAAATGTACCCTCCTGTAGTCTGAGTTGTAGATCATATTTTAATGCAGGGTGTGAAATCAAATGATGAATAAATGCGGAGAACACGACATTCGATAGATTGAAGACATTTATATCCATAGAAACAAGGTTTCTAATAAAGGTCAGTTGTAACCCCTGAAAGCTAAGTATGGAAATATACGACTACAAAAGTGACATTAATCTGTTATAATAAAGTGCTTCCACCAACCTCAAAGGTATTCTTGGTCATACCGGACAGACCGTAATAAGATGTGCCTGTAGCGAGCGCGCACACACACAGCTCTCCTATCTCATCTGTCCGACATAGCTGTGGGATCCCATCGGGTTTCACCGAACACATAATAGCTGAAAGAGATGGACACAGAGTTACCACAAAACTACCGTTCTATCTTAAAAGGATTGTCCAGCTTAGAAAAGCAATGTACTCTATCAATTTCTAAATTAATAAGGGACTGTCTCCTGTTCTGGTCTCCTGGTCCGATTGAAGAGACCCTACAAAGATCTCTGCAGGACCTGTCCTATCCTACATTACATGGAAGACCTTTTTACGTAAATGGGGACTATGTAATGCTTAGTTTCCCCTGTGGTGGTGCGGAAACTCAACACTAAGGGTACATTCACACTATAAAACTTTTCGAGCTGAGAAATTTCACTCAGAAATGTAATTCAAGAGTTGAAGGGGTGCTCCGGAGAAAAACTAAATGTTTACAAATTAGCTTGTGCCAGAAAGTTACACAGATCTGTAAATTACTTCTATTAAAAAAGCTTAACCCCTCCAGCTTAACCCTTTTAGTACTTTTCAGCTGCTGTATGCTCCAGAGGAAGTGTAGTTCTTTTCAGTCTGACCACTGTGCTCTCTGCTGACACCTCTGTCCATGTCAGTAACTGTCCAGAGCAGGATAGGTTTGCTATGAGGATTTGATTCTGCTCTGGACAGTTCCTGACATGGACAGAGGTGTCAGCAGAGAGCACTGTCGTCCGACCAGAAAGAACTACACAACTTCCTCTGGAGCATACAGCAGCTGATAAGTACTGGAAGGATTAAGGTTTTTAAAATGAAGTAATTTACAAATTTGTTGAACCTTCTGGCACCAGCTAATTTGAAAACATTATTTTTTCGCTAGGGTACCCCTTTCACTTCTTCCAAAAACTGCATCACTCCTGCCCCCAGGTTGTGTGTGGTAGTACATGTTGGCTCTATTCACTTCAATGGCAGTGAGGTGCAATACAGCACACAATTTCAGGACAAGTCTGGTGCAGTTTTTGGAAGGAATCGTCTCTGTTTTTCTAATCCCGGATAATCCCCTTAAATTTATTTAAAAAGAGGTTGAAACATATCAGTCTGTATGAATGTGTTATGTTCACATATCATTTTTGGAGTGTATTTTGAGCTGTTAAACACACATTTTGTATGTGCTTTCTAAATAACAATTAAAAACACTTGAAATGTGCAGGTAAAGACCTGGTTTGTGAAAATATTCATAAAATACATTGAACAACTTTGAGGCTGATTTAGCTTCTGAGCCTTAAAAATACACAGTGTAGACATAGGCCTGGGCTGTACAACTAGGCCGCAGTGAAAAAGTTCTGCTAATGCCAAAATATTTAGGTTTCAGAAATATTATCAGAATTAGAGTTATTTAGTTAAGAAAAAAAGACAGTTTAGGGGCGACATAAAGAAGTACTCCGGGTTAGGGAAATTCATCCTCTATCCTAAGGATAGGTGATAAGTGTCAGATCGCGGGGGGTCCGACCACTGGTGCTCCGGCACTCCACAAGAATGTAGGCATGTTGACCACGGCACAGTGACCACGCCCCCCCCCCCCCCCAGGAAGGTCTACAAGAGAGCCGGAGATACCCGGACAAGGCGCTTTGGCTCTCCTTCAGAGATGCACGGAGGAGGCGTGTGGGCCACGGCTTCATGCAGTGGTCGACACAGCTCTTTTCAAGCAGAGAGCCGAAGTGCCATATGGGAGATCCCCCTGCGATCTGACACTTAACCTGTATCCTTAGGAAAGTACTCCTTTAAAAGAAAACTGTGACCAAGTTCACCCACACTAAACCCAATACACTGGGTTATAGTGTGGGTACACAGGAATCCAATGAGGGGTCACTTACTTTTCTTCCTCCAATTGCTGCTTAGTTATGCGTCGGTAAAGTTCCCTTGTTTGGCATATGCATCGTGCTTTAAGGCGGGGCCCCCCGCCGGCTGTCCTCCAGAGCTCTGGCCATTGTTACTGCGCATGCGCCGGTTCCTCGCTACACCTGGAAGTTGGGATTAACAAGGCTTTAGCGAGAGGGTGAAAGGTTTAGGTGCAAGCACTCTGCAGACAGAGCTCTGCACTCATTGGGCGTAAGACTCCACATAATAATAATTATGCTAAGTAAGGCGGCAGGCTTAGGACACGTCAGAGGATGACAGCTGGAGGGGGGCCTCGCCTTGAACCGCGATACAGGGGCGAAACAACGGGACTTTACCGGCGCATAACTCAGCGGCAATTGGAGGAGGAAAAGTAAGTGACCCCTCATTGGATTCCTGTTCACCCACACTATAACCCAGTGTATTGGGTTTAGTGTGGGTGAACTTGGTGACAGTTTTCTTTTAATTACTATGTATAAATATATTAGGGGGCAGTAGGGGGCATTCTCTACGTCTAGAGGAAAGAAGGTTTCTACAGCAGCAAAGACAAGGATTCTTTACTGTAAGAGCAGTGAGACTATGGAACTCTCTGCCATAGGAGGTGGTCATGGTGAAGTCAATAAAAGAGTTATAAGAGCTTGGATACACTTCTGGAGGGTAATAACATTACAGGTTATGGATACCAGATCTATAGGGACAGAACATTGATCCAGGTATTTATTCTCATCACCATATTTGGAGTTGGGAAGGAATTTTTACCCTAGTTCGAGGCAATTGGCATCAGCCTTATAGTTTTTTTTTGCCTTCCTCTGGATTAACTCAGTAGGGACACAATATGGATATAGGTTGAACTTTGGTCTTTTTTTCAACCTTATGAACTATGTTAGTATGTGGATGTAAGCGGTGACGGTATTAGTTCAGGCACGTTGCCCTGGTATATCTGTTGTCTTGATTTTCAATCATTTCATTTAGCATGTGTTTACATAGATAAGTATACATACATAGCAAGATACACAAACACGCACAGGTTTATTTAATTGTACTTCTCATATGTCAAGAAGCATTACCGCTAAATGAGGTAAACACGTCTGTTTTTGTTATTTACAATTTACAAGAAGGAAAAACTAGAAGGAGATGCTGTCCTCGCTCTGGCAGCAAATGAGCGCGGAGCGGAGAGCAGCTGCAAGCAATCTTGTGTGAAGGCATCTCTAACATGTTCCACTTTTCCTTTTCGGAGAGATTGCCTCAAACAATGCGGTTAGCTCAGCTGTAGATTCTATCCCTTCGGCACACCCGGTCTTTGGCCTTAGATGACCAGAGGAAATCATCACTAGTAAATATACCTTTTCTATAAGTACAGCACATTCCAAGTGAATAACTTACACGACACACAAGACTACAGTGCATTTTATTTAAATAAATGTCTGCGCAAACAATATTTATTATTATTAAAAGTTTTAGTATTATGGAAATCATAAAAAAGGTGAACAAAAATCTGCCATAAATTCTTAAATTCTGCATTGTACCCCGGAGGCACACAGCACACAGCAGAATTTCCATGCGGAATCCGCACTGACATTCCATACAGAGATTCCACAGCAGCAGAGTCCTATTGATTTCAATGGGATTCTGCTGCGCTGTTCACATAGCAGAATAGAGATTTTCCATGCGGGCATGCCCCCATGTGAACATAGCCTAAGAGTGTCAAAAAGTGTGAACGTGAACTTGAACTTGAACTTAAAGGGGTACTCTGGTGGAAATCAATTTTTTTTTTAAATCAGCTGGTGCCAGAAAGTTAAACAGATTTGTAAATTATTTCTATTTAAAAATCTTAATCCTTCCAGTACTTCTCTGCTGCTGAATACTACAGAGGAAGTTCTTTTCTTTTTTTAATTTATTTTCTATCTGACCACAGTGCTCTCTGCTGACACCTCTGTCCATGTCAGGAACTGTCCAGAGCAGGAGAAAATCCCCCATAGCAAACCTCTCATGCTCTGGACAATTCCTGAAATGGACAGAGGTGTCAGCAGAGAGCACTGTGGTCAGGCAGAAAGAAACAACTCAACTTCCTCTGGAGCATACAGCAGGTGATAAGTACTGGAAGGTTTAACATTTTTAAATAGATGTAATTTACAATTCTGTTTAACTTTCTGGCACCATAAAAAAAAGTCCCCCTTTAAGGTTGCCTGTTGTTATCTCTGTGTAGGAATAAGATTTTACATTTCTTCCGAATTTTTAGAACACACTAAAGCCTCGTGCACATAGGTTTATTGGAGATGCATGTTGTATGAAATGCATGAGCCCATGCTGGGAGTTGTAGTTTTGCAACAGCTGGAGGCACCCTGGTTGGGAAACACTGCTTCAAGTACTGTGCACGGGACACTGCAGTCAGCCAGTAGCCTAAGGGGTCACGTGCAGGCCTGCAACTAACAAATATTATATATATATATATATATATATATATATATATATATATACACACACACATATATATATATATATACACACAGACATGGCCGTAAATGTTGGCATCCCTGAAATTTTCTCACAGAAAAGGATTGCAGTAACACATGTTTTGCTATACACAGGTTTATTCCCTTTGTGTGTATTATAACTAAACCAAAAAAGGGAGGAAAAAAAGCTAATTGGACAAAATGCCACACCAAACTGGACGGATGAGAAAAACTGATTAAAGGTGTCAACGCAGGATAGTCTGGATGGTGGATAAGCAGCCCCAAACAAGTTCCAAAGATATTCAAGCTGTCCTGCAGCCTCAGGGAGCATCAGTGTCAGCGAGAACTATCCGTCAACATTTAAATAAAATGAATCACTATGGCAGGAGACCCAGGAGGACCCCACTGCTGACACAGAGACATAAAAATGCAAGACTACATTTTGCTAAAATGAACTTGAGTAAACCAAAATCCTTCTGGGAAAACGTCTTGTGGACAGATGAGACCAAGATAGAGCTTTTTGGTAAAGCACATCATTCTACTGTTTACCTAAAACGGAATGAGGCCTACAAAGAAAAGAACACAATACCTACAGTGAAATATGGTGGAGGTTTAATGATGTTTTGGGGATGTTTTGCTGCCTCTGGCACTGGGTGCCTTGAATGTGTACAAGGCATCATGAAATCTGAGGATTACCAATGGATTTTGGGTCGCACTGTACAGCCCAGTGTCAGAAAGCTGGGTTTGCGTCCGAGATCTTGGAAGACATTGTCTTCCTGCAGGACAATGACCCCAAACATACATCAAAAAGCACCCAGAAATGGATGGCAACAAAGTGCTGGAGAGTTCTGAAGTGACAGCAATGAGTCCAGATCTAAATCCCATTGAACACCTGGGGAGAGATCTTAAAATTGCTGTTAGGAAAAGGTGCCTTCCAATAAGAGAGACCTGGAGCAGTTTGCGAAGGAAGAGTGGTCCAACATTCCGGCTGAGAGGTGTAAGAAGCTTATTAATGGTTATAGGAAGCGACTGATTTCAGTTATTTTTTCCAAAGGGTGTGCAACCAAATATTAAGTTAAGGGTGTCAATAATTTTGTCCAGACCATTTTTGGAGTTTGGTGTGAAATTATGTTCAATTTGCTTTTATTCCTCCCTTTTTTGGTTTAGTTCAAATACACACAAAGGTAATAAACATGTGTATAGCAAAACATGTGTTACTGCAATCCTTTTCAGTGAGAAATACTTCATTTTCTTAAAAAAATTCAGGGGTGCCAACATTTGCGTCCATGACTGTTTTTTATATTTACTTTTTACACACTTTTTTAGTCCGCTAGGGGGTTTTGTATGAGCAATTATTCAATTACTCATACAGATCAATGCAGCACATAAATACTGCCCTGATCCATAAAATATGCAATAGACAGACTTTATCAATAGAGCCCCAGCAGCCGCATAGGACTATCAAATCTGGCCCACTGCACCACCAATGACACTTGCAACGGCCATTTAGATGCAGGTGGTGAAAACTCCTCATTGACCGACTAATTGTTAATGAAAATAGTTAAAGGGGAGCTCCGGCTCGCGTGTCCCCATCCCTTAGGGCACGCGCGCCGGAGCTCACAAATTTAAAGGGCCAGACCAATAATTATTGTGTACACCTGACACCATTCTATACGTATACCCAAAAAAGGTAGGTTAGTACACCTCAAAATTTAACAAAACAAGACTTATAAATCACACATATATCCTATAGAATAAGTCAAAATTATTTAAACATGAAATTTTACCCAATATTAACCCATAAAAACACATACACATAAGACCATTAAAATATGTTCTATAGGATGGAGGGGTACAGTGCAGTGCAATTCATCAAAATAATTGATCTATATATACATATCATAAATAAATAGATAATTTGCTGTCTCTCTAGTGATGTGCATCCGGGCAGGGTGGCGGCGTGTGGCGCGCGCGAAGCGCCCAATAATGGCGACCACTCTGTTTCCATTGGCCATCTATAATTGGATTAAGGTATTTAAACCCCCTTGCATTCCCCCACCTCACAGCTCCTGGACAAAGCAGCAGCAAAACGCGTTGGAGGGTGAGGTGGGGGGGTCCGGTGCAGTATTTGAGTACATTCTTATGGTTTGTTGTGAGCCCTCTATTTTGTAGGTATCTATATAGGTATATGTGATTTGCATGGCATCTCACCTTTGTTATTTGATATAGCTGCTTATATATTATATTTTATCACTCATTGCACTTTATTCTCAGTGCAATATATCTTGTTGTGCAATATAATCATAGATTCTGCAGCTTTATTTATAGTTTTCAGTAATAGTGCAATACACACAGCTGTCCTTGTTATGCACCTTATGTATGGTATGGTATGGTGCAATCTGTCTACATGCCATGTATATTGAATAATTGACTAATGTGGCTCCTCTATTCTGTGTATATATATATATATATATATATATATATATATATATATATACACACATTTATTACTCTAGTTGATGAATTATCTATTTATTTTTGATATGTGTATAAAGATCAATTATTTTGATGAATTGCCCTGCACTGTACCCCTCTATCCTATAGAAAATATTTTAATGGTCTTATGTGTATATGTTTTTATGGGTTAAAATTAGGTAAAATTTAATGTTTAAATAAAAACTAATTTTGTATAATAAATTTTGTTGTAAATAATTTTGACTTATTCTATAGGATTTATACTATTCTATAAGTCCCTGCACCTCCCACACTTCCCTGCTGGATCTTCAGTGCCCCTAGCCTGAGATTAAGCGTTCCTTATAGCCTGTTAGCTTTACCCGTGTATCCAGACCTTTCGCTACGTTACCAGACTCCGCACCTTTGCCGCCTGCCTTGACCATCGGCTACCTTTGACTACGCTACTGCCTTATCCTCCTGTACCTCACCTTGCCCAGCTACCTGTGTGGTCAAGCCATGTGGGGGTAGCGACCTGGGTGTCGCCGGCCGCAGCAAGCCCATCCTGCCTTGCGGCGGGCTCTGTTGAAGACCAGCGGCACCTTAGACTCCGCTCCCCGATACGGTCTGAGTCATCAGCCACACAGCTTAGAGGATCCAAACCCAGCTCCGTTACAGCCCCATTGTCTACAAACTGCTTATGTCTGCATGAGGCCTATCAGGAATCTTCATCCCCCTAAGCATCAAATTAACATTGCACACAATTGGTTGGCTGCAGCAATAGATCTCTCTATGTGAAAAATAAATTAATATTGGTCTTCCCTTTACACAACAGTAATTGGCTCAGAATTTTGCATCAGTATAAGCTAAAACAAGAAGTGTGTCCAAAACATGGAAAAGGTACAAATCTTTCAATAAAAACTGTTTTCTATTTAGGTTTCACATTTCTGGTGTTCCCCAGATACTGTCGTGTGAAACCAGCCTTACATATCTCCGTCCTGGGGAAAATATGTGACCTAAAGATTAATTTCCCTTAAATATCTTTTTGGGGTAATGTCATATGTATAATAGAATTTTAACTTGTCCTATATACTTACCACCAGGCATCACTGTCCCGACATCTTGCACAGTGAGTACAGATAGTTTTTCTTCCGAGTCCACCCTAATGACTCCATGGGTGAGTCCTTGCATTGATAATACCCCTCTTCCCGGAGGCTGGTTGCTGTCATCAGTCGGCCTATGTTAAATGAACAAAAGCAAGAAGAATGGATAAGGAAAATATTTTTAGCACAGTACTTTTTCGATATGTTTTTAACTTTTCAGACACTTGTAGGTTACCATAGAGACACGTAAGTCTGTTTAGGAGTTCTATACACTATATAGTATACATTTCTTAAAGGGGTATTCCGGGTATTAACATTTTATCACCTATCCAAAGGATAGGGGATAAGATGACTGACCGCAGGGGGGCCCACCACTGGGACCCTCCGCGATCTCCCTGCAGCACCCGCATTGTATGCGGGACTGCTTCTCCAGTTTCGGAACTGAAGACGTGACGGGACTGGAGACGTGGCGTAACGCCACTCCCCCCCCCTTTTGACGTCACGCCACGCCCCCTCCATTTATGTCTATGGGAGAAGGTGTAACGGCCAATATGCCCCCTCCCATAGCCATGAATGAAGGGGGCGTGGCATGATGTCTCGAGGGGGGCGTGGCGCTACGTCACGTCTCCAGTCCCAGAAACCGGAGGTTTCCGAAACTGGAGACGCAGCCCCACATACAATGCGGGTGCTGGAGGGAGATCGCGGAGGGTCCCATGGCGGGCCCCCGAGATCAGACATCTTAACCCCTATCCTTTGAATACCCCTTTAATCAAGAACTGTGGTCAATTTGCTTATTTTTTTATTCACTGGAACAATAAATAAACACTTAGTGGAGTAAGTCAATGTTATTCTGTGTACAGTGCAGTGCTTGGCTATCTCATTTAATAAAGTGGGGGCGCTCTTGTTGACCCTCTGCTTAATTTAAAACAAAGTAGTTGTGCACTGTTCAGCACACTTATCCCCCAACTGTGTATAGGTTAATTTAATTTAGAATACCCCTTAACCTTGCAAACCAATATCAGTTCTTACAGTTTTGAAAGAATAATAAACCTGTTCTGATCTAGTATTACTAACACAACCCTTACACAATGGGCTCTATAATACACTAGTGCTAGAAGAACATTTCCAGGACAGATATTAACAAAGTATATTAGAGAGTTCCAAAACATTTTATAAGAGAATGATTTCTTGCAGGAAACCTCTTAAGATCCTTGATCCATGATCTTTCATTTATTTTATTACTTTATACTGGAACCATGCTGGCATTCACAAGGCTTTGAATAATTCACAGTAAAGAAGCACTAAATATAGTTTAATTGAGTGTTTTTACAAATAAAGCACTAACAATACACCAACCAAGATCCCAGCTCTCCACTTTACAAGACATTTAAATCACAAAGACTTTTCCTCTCCCAATGATTCTCCTCTGTCTCTCCCCCCCATCAGGGTTGATGAAAAAAGTTACAATATGGGTCAATGGCAAAGCATTAAAAGAACACAAAAAGGTTTTATTGAAATAAATTAGACAAACGGATGAACAGGCTGCCCTCTTGTTGGCTTGTGATTTCTTCTTTCTTTTTCCAGGAATCCAATCGTCAAATGTATTGCACAGATGGAGTCTATGACTCATATTTTACTATGATCATTACTGCATGAATCCTATGACATGCCATGTAAACGGATATCACTTTTATCATGGTCTCATAACTGCATTTTACTGTTCTCTGGACTACAGAAAATCATGTTTGCATGTGTAAAACTCAATAAACATAGCATTGGAAGGAAATAGGTTCTAGCGCAACTTCAGTCTCTTAAAGAAACTCTTAGGCTAAGTTCCCACTTGTTTTTTTTCTGGCAGTTTTTGGAATTCTGCCACTGTAGTTTTTGAGCCAAAGTCAGAAGTGGATCCATAAGGAAGGAGAAGTGTAAGTCCTTCCTTTATATGTCCTATTCCTTTTGAATACACTTTGGCTTTGGCTTAAAAACGGCAGTGGCCGTATTCCAAAAACTGCCAGAAAAAAAACAAGTGGAAACTTAGCCTTAAAGCTCGCTCAGATTCTGGGACCAGGCTCTGCAGTGTCCAGTTTGTGGGTGTAAGAAATACTCACAGATAACTAGGCTGCAGGACTAGTCGTCACATATAGCAGCCTTCTTCCTGGCGCCCGGGCCGGTTACATGACACTGACTCAGCCTATCACCAGTCGAGGCAGGACAACAATGCGATAAGCTGAGCCACAGTGTTACATGTTGGGCACCAAAAGCCAGAAAAGGACCGAGCCAGTGGATGGGACAGTACTATCAGACAGGAGAGAGCACAGAGGAGTGCTATTAGACAGGAGAGAGCACAGAGGAGTACTATCAGACAGGAGAGAGCACAGAGGAGTCCAATCAGACAGGAGAGAGCACAGAGGAGTCCAATCAGACAGGAGAGAGCACAGAGGAGTCCTATCAGAGAAGATAGATCACAGAGGAGTATTATCAGACAGGTGAGAGCACAGAGGAGTACTATCAGACAGGAGAGAGCACAGAGGATTACTATCAGACAGGAGAGAGCACAAAGGAGTCATATCAGACAGGAGAGAGCACAGAGGAGTACTATCAGACAGGAGAGAGCACAAAGGAGTCATATCAGACAGGAGAGAGCACAGAGGAGTACTATCAGACAGGAGAGAGCACAGAGGAGTGCTATCAGACAGGAGAGAGCACAAAGGAGTCCTATCAGAGAGCAAAGAGGAGTACTATCAGACAAGAGAGAGCAGATGAGCGCTATCAGACAGGAGAGAGCACAGAGGAGTCCAATCAGACAGGAGAGAGCACAGAGGAGTCCTATCAGACAGGAGAGAGAACAGGGAGTATTATCAGACAGGAGAAAGCACAGAGGAGTGCTATCAGACAGGAGGGAGCACAGAGGAGTACTATCAGACAGGAGAGAGCACAGAGGAGTACTATCAGACAGGAGAGCACAGAGGAGTGTTATCAGACAGGAGAGAGCACAGAGGTGTACTATCAGACAGGAGAGAGCACAGAGCAGTGCTATCAGACAGGAGAGAGCACAGAGGAGTACTATCAGACAGGAGAGAGCACAGAGGAGTACTATCAGACAGGAGAGAGCACAGAGGAGTGTTATCAGACAGGAGAGAGCACAGAGGTGTACTATCAGACAGGAGAGAACACAGAGGAGTGCTATCAGACAGGAGAGAGCACAGAGGAGTGCTATCAGACAAGAGAGAGCACAGAGGAGTGCTATCAGACAGGAGAGAGAGCAGAGGAGTACTATCAGACAGGAGAGAGCACAGAGCAGTGCTATCAGACAGGAGAGAGCACAGAGGAGTACTATCAGACAGGAGAGAGCACAGAGCAGTTCTATCAGATGGGAGAGAGCACAGATGAGTACTATCAGATAGGAGAGAGCACAGAGGAGTACTATCAGACAGGAGAGAGCGCAGAGGAGTACTATCAGACAGGAGAGAGCACAGAGGAGTCCTATCAGACAGGAGAGAGCACAGAGGAGTCCTATCAGACAGGAGAGAGCACAGAGGAGCACTATCAGACAGGAGAGAGCACAGAGGAATACTATCAGACAGGAGAGAGCACAGAGGAATACTATCAGACAGGAGAGAGCACAGAGGAGTGATAGCCCACCCTCACTTACTGGACTTTGTCCATGCCTGTGCTCCAGCATGGACAAAGCCATGATTTTATAAGCCATGATTTCTATAAAAAAGAAATAACATTTTCTTATAAAGTAAATTAATGATCTTATGAAGAAAATTAATCAATAAAAGGTTAATGTTTTGCCAAGATGTAAACATATAAAAAGTTTTTGAATCTGACAGTGCCCATTTAAGGTTTAATATTTTCATTCCGCCAGCCCGTGCATAAGGGATAAAAAACAAACAAACCTGGAGTTCTCCTTTAAGCAGCCAGTCACAGAGACTAGCTGTACTAATCAAGAGCAGATACCTGCAGGACAATGGACCAGCTACTCTCTTAGAAAATAATAATAAGAGTAGTAGTACTTACAACTGATTTATTCAAACCACAATTATTACACAGAGACAAGAACAAGCTAGCAGTAGGCCTAGGGTGACAAAGTGAATGCTGGCTACTCCAGCAAACAAGACAGAAAGCACAGAGAAAGCAATACCCCCAGCACCTCCACATACTGTATGTAAATGACGACCTAAATAACCTAGCAAACACCAGCCTACACCAAAAACCAGACCCAACTAAAATCTGGAATGGATCCATTATATTATACTGTGATGTTAACTAGCAAAATAAATCCATATTCACTCATCAAACGTAAGTGCAGAATGTGCCACAAATGCAATAACTCAGCCCATTACATGTGGTGGTAACATAATTAGCTGGTGGTAGTTACCAACTGGGACGCCTTTCAATGGAACTTACATTTGCCACTGATCAAGTTGGCTTTTCGGCACTCTTGAGATTTTTTTTACAAAACAAAACATACTGTGGGACATTTCTCATCTGTGGCATTTTGGTGCACCCCCGCATAAATAAAGCTCGACCCGTTTCCAGTAAATTCAGCAGCTATGTGGCATTGCGTCCACCGCACAGGTATACACCATCTATTGAGACGTGTATATTTGCGACTTTAGGTGTCGCAAGGCATATATGCAAGTGTGCCCCTCAATGAGAGGCCGAGTCCTCTTGCAGGCTCCTTCGCGCCCCTCTGGTGCTAGCGGTAAATCTTTGCCATCACTGCTCAAAAAATTTCAACTTAAGGTCACTGGTGCAGCTTAATAAATATCCCCCATTATTTACATGTAGAATAATACTACACATGCAGATATCTATAATATTATTCATGCAGATCACAATCTTGTCATGATTGTAATTGAAAAGGATTGCATTGTTCAGGCCATATCGCAATGACGATCTAACCATGAAGCGATGAAGATAGGAAGCATCTGCATCCAGCCTGCCAGTTTTGTATAGTGTACAGTACAAATTGTCATTCAGGGGGATTATAGAATGTATCCATACAACCACGGCCTATGTCATATACCCTACTGACTCAGTGAAGCAGTCAACTCAGTCAGACAGAAATGTCACAGCGATTTTCAAGGATGAGATGAGACACCACTCCATCCGGCTTCACTCCAAGACGTAAATAGGAAGATAATGCAATTCAGTCTGGGTTATGAATGACAATTACATGCAAAACATATCAAGTTACTTAAATAGCCCAGGCAAATGTAGCAAGAAAAAGCATTCAGCATCTTTGTAGGTCTCCCGAGGTTCTACTGTGTAATTTTTATCCAGTGCGGCAGGCGCTTCAATTCCTGACTAATTATTTGCGCTCCTCTAACGGGTCATATGACTCAAGTTAATTCAGATAGCAATATGGTCTCTTGCAAAGCTTCCCTTGAAAAACCTGCAGTGATAAATCTCAATTAAAGGTTAATGCAAGAGCCGGCTCTGAAACGGCACAGAGATCTCGGAAACTGGAAGCCTTCGGGCGTCAATAGAAAAAGACAATATGAAGAAATGTGAGAGACAGATCTGGTAGCGATGACATCTGTGCTGACAGGAGAAGGCTGAGAAACAGTAATGGAGGCGCGCCATGAACACTGGCATGAGATTTTACTCTAGAGGAAGACTATGTGGTATATCACAAAACAGCTCAGGATAGACTTCGTCATGTTCACCCCCCTGTAGATCGCTTTCTACATCTGTATATAGAAAACAGAGTGCGGCATTCACAATGACTGTATTAATGGGGTCTTTCAACCATAAAATACATACGAGATTGCCTGTGTCTTCACGTTGGTTCCACTCTAAAGTTTCTACCCCTGGGACTTGCTTTGGATTTTCAATACAACAGACTCTTTGTAATTACAGTTTTAATTAGGGATCTCTATTGGGCAACTCTATGCTCATCTCTGAGTGCTGAAAGGAAAGACAGGACAGAACTAAAGCCACAACTAGTTACCCTAATAGTATCATCCCTTTAAAGGGGTATTCCGGCCCTGAGACATCTTATCCCCTATCCAAAGGATATCCAAAGCCGTGGCGTGCAGCTCAAAAAGGTGGGTGGCGAATACAAGATTGCGCGGGTCCCCCCAATCCCCAATCCTTTGTCTCAGGGCCAGAGTACCCCTTTAACCTCTTAAAGGGGTACTCCGGTGAAAACCTTTTTTCTTTTAAATCAACTGCTGGCAGAAAGTTAAACATATTTGTAAAATACTTCTATTAAAAAATCTTAATCCTTTCAGTACTTATTAGCTGCTGAATTCTACAGAGGAAATTCCTTTCTTTTTGGAACACTGATGACATCACGAGCACAGTGCTCTCTGCTGACATCTCTGTCCATTTTAGCAACCATGCATAGCAGATGCATAGCAGATGTATGCTAAGGGCAGTATGGTGGCTTAGTGGTTAGCACTGCTGCCTTGCAGTGCTGGGGACTTGGGTTCAAATCCCACTAAGGACAACAATAAATAAAGCGTTATTATTATTATTATAATAATGTCAGCAGAGAGAACTGTGCTCGTGATGTCATCAGAGAGCATTCCAAAAAGAAAATAATTTCCTCTGTAGTATTCAGCAGCTAAGAAGTACAGGGAGGATTAAGATTTTTTAATAGAAGTAATTTACAAATATGTTTAACTTTCTGCCACCAGTTGATTTAAAAGAAAAAAGGTTTTCACCGGAGTACCCCTTTAAGGACACAGTGCAATTTCCTTTTAGCTTTTTTTTTTTTTTTTACCTCGTCTTATAAGAGCCATACCTCTTATTTTTCTATCCACAGACATATATGAGGGATTGTTTTTTGCAGGACCAATTGTACCTTGTAAGGACACCTATTTATTTTACCATAAAATGTACGGCAAAACAAAAAAAAATTTGTGTTGCAGGAAATTGACATAAAAACACAACTGTGCAACTTTTGCGGGGTCTGGTTTTTTACGCAGTGCACTTTACAGTAAAACTGACATGTTCTCTTTATCCTGTGGGTCAATACAAAACAAGTCAAAATGTGTTATGTTTCTTTGGCTTTGTTATTTAAAAACTATGAGAATGCAACTTTGAGTTATCAAAGTGCAGATTATCAAGTGGATCGCGCCATTCTCCTTGGGGATTTTTTCCTGCTCCTGCTTTACATATACTGAATTTCTCTACAGAACAAGAAGTGTAAGTTTATTAAGGCTTACTGAAAACTGCAAGATTTCGGAACTTTTTAAAAATATAGGAAAGTTAAAAGAAACATTACTGACTGTTATTTTTAAACATCACAAACATAAAAAAAACATAACATTTTTTTTACAACAAAATACGTGTTAAAATGTGCAAATATATCAAAAGAAATAATCAAGGGCAAAGCGTGAAGAAGCAGTAAAAAGGTTGGGGCGCTCTCTCGTAGATGATGGGGGCGTGATGAACTTGTCAAGAACCACTACACTCTGGGTGGTGTGATGTCCCGCCGAGGTTATCAACGGGCACAGCACCTCACCAGGTGAGTGTAAAGTGGAGAGTAATAACGGTAGTTGTGCTGCTCGAGATCCCCTGTCCGTGACCGCGAGGGTGTACGGAAATATTATAACCAGGAAGAGGAGAGTAGAAAATGGGAATACTTGACGAGCGCTACTGCTGAAATAAAAAGGATGCGGAACGCCAATAAAGCACAGGACAGTTTATTGTGGTTTAGAACAAACGGACAACACGTTTCGGCACCAGCATGTGCCTTCTTCAGGTCCATAAAATAAATGATTTTGGCATCCTGAAGCCTATGGTGTGCGGTGGTGACGATGCCACCACAGCACACCATAGGCTTCAGGACGCCAAAATCATTTATTTTATGGACCTGGAGAAGGTGCCGAAACGTGTTGTCCGTTTGTTCTAAACCACAATAAACTGTCCTGTGCTTTATTGGCATTCTGCATCCTTTTTATTTCAGCAGTAGCACTCGTCCAGTATCCCCATTTTCTACTCTCCTCTTCCTAATCATGGGCAAAGTAAGAGGTTGTATGAATTAGAAAAACATTTACCCTATTAGGGAGTTTTGAGGATCCTCATAGTTTGTGCAAAGCATAAAGCAATAAAAAAAAGAAAAAAAAAGGAATTTCTTACAAGCTGACTTTACCTGCATATAACCTATTGATTTGAATGGGCACTGAGTGATACCTAACTTCCTCTTTGGTGGCGCTGCAGGGAAATTGAACACTTTTTTTTTTATATCAGTTTGTTGCACAGATATCAGCTGATGGCTTGGTGTCCCAACAGGAGAAGGACACTTTGTGATCATCTCATAGTTAATTGTAACAAGTAGGGATTGTCCAAAGCAAACAAGTAGGGACTGTCCAATGCAAACAAGAAGAAATTGCCCAATGCCACAAAGTAGCGATTGTCTAAAACAAACAAGGAGGGTTTGTCCAATGTGACCAAGTAGGGACTGTCCAAAGCAAACAAGGAGGGATAGCTCAAAGGGTACAGGGAGGCCCGTCGCTACAGGACAGGCAAATCAAGCATGTGCTTGGGGCCCCGAGGAGGCTGGGGGGCCCCGAGCAGAGCCAGTGTTTGCTCGTCCTGTAGCGACGGGGCAATTCCCCCCATCACCAGAGCCGGATTAACAATCCTGCTCTTGGAGTTTGTGCTCCGGGCCCCAAGCACCCAGTCAAACAAGAGGGCCCCCAAATGTCTGACATTTTTTTTTAAATAAACTCATTTGCAGCTTTGGAGTTCTTCTCACCTCACCACAATCATGCTCCCCCCCACCCCCGCTGCACTTGGTATCTTCCCTCAGCCCGGACTCTTCTCTCAGCCTTCAGCCGTCTGAGCAAGAGGAGGGGGAAGGAGAGAGCTGTGAGGAGACCGCAGAGGCTGTACAACATGGGGCCTGACTATAGTAGGTGTCCCTGGATATATATATGTATATAAGCGTGTATGTGTGGATATATATATATATATATATATATATATGTACATATGTGTATGTCAATGTGCTGTGCCTGTGTGTGTGTTACTACTGTGGATAACTATATGTAAAGTGCATGTGTGTATCTATACCAGTGTTTCCCAACCAGGGTGCCTCCAGTTGTTGCAAAACTACAACCCCCAGCATGCCCGGACAGCCAAAGGCTGTCTGGGCATGCTGGGAGTTGTAGTTTTGCAAGCTCTGTTGGCATCCTGGTTGGGAAACACTGATCTATTCTATCTGTGTGTGTATGATGCATGTATAGTATGTGATGTGTACAGTGTGTGTGTGTATGAAGCATGTATAGTATGTAATGTGTACAGTATCTGTGTGTATGATGCATGTACAGTATGTAATGTGTACAGTATGTGTATGACGCATGTATAGTATGTAATGTGTACAGTATCTGTGTGTATGATGCATGTACAGTATGTGTATGAAGCATGTATAGTATGTAATGTGTACAGTATGTGTGTATGATGCATGTATAGTATGTAATGTGTACAGTATGTGTGTGTATGATGCCTGTATAGTATGTAATGTGTACAGTGTGTGTGTGCGTATATGAAGCATGTATAGTATGTAATGTGTACAGTGTGGTGTGTGTATGAAGCATGTATAGTATGTAATGTGTACAGTATGTTGTGTGCATGAAGCATGTATAGTATGTAATGTGTACAGTATGTGTGTATGATGCATGTATAGTATGTAATGTGTACAGTATGTGTGTATGATGCATGTACAGTATGTAATGTGTACAGTATGTGTGTGTGTATGAAGCATGTATAGTATGTAATGTGTACAGTATGTTGTGTGTGTATGATGCATGTATAGTATGTAATCTGTACAGTATGTGTGTGTATGATTCATGTACAGTATATAATGTGTACAGTGTGTGTGTGTATGATGCCTGTATAGTATGTAATGTGTACAGTATGTGTGTGTATAAAGCATGTATAGTATGTAATGTGTACAGTATGTTGTGTGTGTATGAAGCATGTATAGTAAGTAATGTGTACAGTATGTTGTGTGTGTATGAAGCATGTACAGTATGTAATGTGTACAGTATGTGTGTATGATGCAAGTACAGTATGTAATGTGTATAGTATGTGTGTGTATGATGCATGTATAGTATGTAATGTGTACAGTATGTTGTGTGTATGAAGCATGTATAGTATGTAGTGTACAGTATGTGTGTGTATAATGCATGTACAGTGTGTTGTGTGTATGATGCATGTACAGTATGTAATGTGTACAGTGTGTGTGTGTATATAATGCATGTACAGTATGTAATGTGTATAGTGTGTTGTGTGTATGATGCATGTACAATATGTAATGTGTACAGTGTGTGTATGATGCATGTACAGTATGTAATGTGTACAGTGTGTGTGTATAATGTATGCACAGTATGTAATGTGTACAGTGTGTGTATATAATGAATGTACAGTACGTAATGTGTACAGTGTGTGTGTGTAATGTATGTACAGTATATAATGTGTACAGTATGTGTGTGTGTGTATAATGCATGTACAGTATGTAATGTGTACAGTATGTGTGCTGTGCGTATGTAATGCATGTACAGTATGTAATGTGTACAGTGTGTGTTGTGTGTATGATGCACGTACAGTATGTAATGTGTACAGTATGTGTATGTGTATGATGCCTGTACAGTATGTAATGTGTGCAGTATGTGTGTTGTGTGTATAATGCATGTACAGTATGTAATGTGTACAGTATGTGTGTTGTGTCTATGAAGCATGTGCAGTATGTAATGTGTACAGTGTGTGTGTTGTGTGTATAATGAATGTACAGTATGCAATGTGTACAGTGTGTGTATGAAGCATGCATGTACAGTATGTAATGTGTACAGTATATGTGTTGTGTGTATAATGCATGTCCAGTATATAATGTGTAGTGTGTGTGTGTGTGTGTGTGTATGAAGCATGCATGTACAGTATGTGTGTGTATGATGCATGTACAGTATATAATGTGTACAGTGTGTGTGTTTGTATGAAGCATGCATGTACAGTATGTGTGTGTATGATGCATGTACAGTATGTAATGTGTACAGTGTGTTGTGTGTATGAAGCATGCATGTACAGTATATAATGTGTACAGTATGTGTGTTTATAATGCATGTACAGTATATAATGTGTACAGTATGTGTGTGTATATGATGCATGTACAGTATGTAATATGTACAGTGTGTTGTGTGTGTATGAAGCATACATCTACAGTATGTAATGTGTACAGTGTGTTGTGAGTGTGTATATAATGCATGCAGTGGCGGATCGGGGGGGGGGGGGGGAGACAGGGAAAGTGCCCCCCCCCCCCCAGATTAATTTCCCCATCACTTTTAAGGATATCCCTATTAAGGACATCCCTATTAAGGACATCCCATGCCCCTGTTAGCCCACTGACGTCCCGTGCGTGCGCCCATTGGAAAGCAACGCGGAGGAGCGGAGCAGCGAACAGGACATGCGTTGGCCAGCATGGTAAGTGACCAGCGGCACATCAGCTTCAGTGCTCCGACCACCACTCCTCCAATCCCGGGACCTACTGCTATGGTGGCCGGACCAGAGGAGCGGTGGTCGGAGCACTGAAGTAGGGCAGTAATCAGGCATACAGCCTCCAGCCATACACTGTATGGCTGGAGGTTGTATGTCTGTGGGGGAACATACTGCACCAAATGTGGGGGAACTATACTGCACCTAATGTGTGGGGACTATACTGCACCTAATGTGGGGGAACTATACTGCACCTAATGTGGGGGAACTATACTTGCACCTAATGTGGGGGAACTATACTGCACCTAATGTGGGGGAACTATACTGCACCTAATGTGGGGGAACTATACTGCACCTAATGTGGGGGAACTATACTGCACCTAATGTGGGGGAACTATACTGCACCTAATGTAGGGGAACTATACTGCACCTAATGTGGGGAACTATACTGCACCTAATGTGGGGTAAACTATACTGCCAACCTAATGTGGAGAACTATACTGCATCTAATGTGGAGAACTATACTGCACCTAATGTGGAGAACTATACTGCACCTAATGTGGGGAGAACTATACTGCACCTAATGTGGGGAGAACTATACTGCACCTAATGTGGGGGAACTGTACTGCATCTTATGTGGGGTAAACTATACTGCCAACCTAATGTGGAGAACTATACTGCATCTAATGTGGAGAACTATACTGCACCTAATGTGGGGAGAACTATATTGGACCTAATGTGGGGAGAACTATACTGCACCTAATGTTGGAGGACTATAATGCACCTAATATGGGGGAACTACAGCCTAATGTGGGGGACTGTACAGCACCTATTGTGGGGAACTATACTGCACCTAATGTGGGGAACTATACTGCCTAATGTGGGGGGAACTATACTGCACCTAATGTGGGAACTATACTGCACCTAATTTGGGGAGCTATACTGCACCTAATTTGGGGAGCTATACTGCACCTAATGTGGGGGAACTATACTGCACCTAATGTGGGGGAACTATACTGCACCTAATGTGGGGGAACTATATTGCACCTAATGTGGGGGAACTATACTGCACCTAACGTGGGGGAACACTGCTAGCCTAATGTGGGGGGGGGGAACTCTGCTGCACCTAATGTGGGGGGGAACTCTGCTGCACCTAATGTGGGGGAAACTCTGCTGCACCTAATGTGGGGGGAACTGTGCCGCACCTAACGTGGGGAGGGGGGGGGGGGAGTGTGCCGCACCTAACGTGGGGGGGGGGGGGGAGTGTGCCGCATCTAACGTGGGGGGAACTGTGCTGCACCTAATGTATCTACGTTCGCTCACGTCGCGCTCCCAGAATTCAAGGGCTGGCGTTACTACGTCCTGACGCCGGCCCTAGAGCGTGACGTGCGTGAACATCAGGGTGGGGGGGGGGGGGGGGTTGTCTAAAGTGAACAAGAAGGGCTTGTCCCAAGAGGAGAAGTTCTTTAATCAGGGCAGGCCAAAGATAGCAGTATGTAAATGACATGTTAGAAGTTGGGGGTCCAGGTGCTGAGATCCCCACCAATCACTAAAACAAAGGTCTGAAGTGTTTAGCACAGCTGAGCTCTGTGCCCCTTTGTGTTTGCTTGGCTCTACTCGGAGAATGCTGTGTACGGATTTACAACTCATTGGTTGGAGGCCGACTGTCTTACCAACTGGACCTCCAACAATCAAAACTTCTGACGTGTCACTTATAACTCTTTAATTTAACCCCTGTACACAGAGCAAGGTAAGGCTGTTATTATAGGGTACCTCTAGTTGCACTCCTGGCGGAAGGATATTTTCTTCAATTTAAAAACCACTTTTGGATTTCCAGGAAATTTCTCTCCAGATCAGGGCAGTTACGGGCAAGTCACTCGATCAGTAGTGGCCATGAAATTTAAAAACCTATCCTAACGTAGGAGTATGAATAGAGATACCCTTTAAGCAGGGTATGTGGTCATCATCATAATTAATTACAACACAGCCTGCCTCCCATCATACACCTGCTATGTTGAACCTTTTGAAGCAAAACCCTTAGAAAACCATTCAGATCCAAAATACACTTCCTACTCTAAACTAAAGTAGCTTATTACATTACAATAATCCCTTTAAGAATATTGCTGTAATGTTTTTTTAAGTGGTTGCCATTGTTGTCTCTGGCAGTAACATTTCCATTATTCTGTAAAACACTATGAAATTATTCCACCAGCCATTGTTGAAGTTCAAGCTGTGGTAAACTAAATGTGTTTCTTTTATGAAGTACAATATAAATTGTACTTTGTGTTTTCTTCTTTATTATATACACTACTGAGATTTTATTTGTGCTTTTAAAAAATGCTTATAAAGTTACTATAGCTGGGAACATATAGGATAATGAGAGTAACATAACCATCACTGTCGTCATTGTAAAAAAAAAAAATCAGGCTCATTTCATCATGGCCGCGCCCCGCTCATGACGGCACGGCCACGCCCCCTCAATGTAAGTCTATAGGAGGGGGCGTGATGGCTACCATGCCCCCTTCCATAGACTTGCATTGAGGGGGCATGGCCATGACGTCACGAGCCTCTGCCCTGCATTGCCAGTCATCCGGCATGCACCGGATGTCTATGGGACCCAGCTATATATTGGGACCCAGCTATATATTTTGCATTGCACCCAGGAGCTTCAAGTTACACCTCTGGATTTCAATCATATGCCGTTCATTTAGCTAAGGAAATGGATATTCCATCAATACTTAAAATAAACATTACCTCCTTATGGCTACAGTAAGAGCCTCTGGTGAACTGGCACAAGGACAAATGACTTCTTGCCGCAGGCCTTTACTTTGGAAGACATTGAGGAAAGCGTCACAAGAAGAAATGGACCCTGGGGAGAGAGGACAAGAAGAGGATGTGATAACAAATGTGCAGGAAATATAGCGCTCGGACAAGATGATTTAGAACTCTATAAAGAGCAGTGAGGACATTCAGAATAGTTCATCTTCACACGTGTCCTGCGGCATTAGAACACTACAAGAAATAAACTAATACGGAGGCTCATTTATCTTTGTCCATTTGTCATTTGTCTAATTCAAGCCACCAACACTGCTTTTCACTTTCCAGTTAGAAGAACAAACTACAAATCTTGAAAATAAAACATGAAGTGATGAGATGCTGTAATATGGCTCCAAAAGTCAAGGCCATTTTAAGGGAATGTATCAGTAAAATACATATTTCCCTTATATAACACTAGAAGCTCCAAATGGTTCCATAATTGAGCAGGACCGAGTCTACGGTGTCCATATTAGGACATCATCAGGCGTCAGCCAAATAGCCATCATTCCTCCTCCCTCATCCTCAAAATCTGTCCTCCATCAGAGTAATCTCGTCTCCTCTGTCGTATATCATATTAACCGCTGTCATCCCTCAACCAAATCTCTCTTCTCCTTCACACATAAACAAAATCCTCCCACATTAAACAGTCAGCTTAACCTCCCTCATCCCTCAGACAAACCTCGGTCATACCTCAGACAATCCTCCGTCATACCTCAGACAATCCTCCGTCACACCTCAGACAATCCTCCGTCACACCTCAGACAATCCTCCGTCACACCTCAGACAATCCTCCGTCACACCTCAGACAATCCTCCATCACACCTCAGACAATCCTCCATCACACCTCAGACAATCCTCCATCACACCTCAGACAATCCTCCATCACACCTCAGACAATCCTCCATCACACCTCAGACAATCCTCCATCACACCTCAGACAATCCTCCTTCACACCTCAGACAATCCTCCATCACACCTCAGACAATCCTCCATCACACCTCAGACAATCCTCCATCACACCTCAGACAATCCTCCATCACACCTCAGACAATCCTCCATCACACCTCAGACAATCCTCCATCACACCTCAGACAATCCTCCATCACACCTCAGACAATCCTCCATCACACCTCAGACAATCCTCCATCACACCTCAGACAATCCTCCCTTAGCCCTCAGCTCTCAGCCAAACCTCTTTCATGCCTCAGATGTCAGCCGAACAGCCGTTAAAGTTTTCCTTTACTCATAGAAAACTGAGAGCGCATGCGTAGCACTCCACTGACAGCAAAGGGCTAATCTAGGAAGCTTTAGGAGCGTAGCCCTGCGCATAAGAGCGCATGTGCAGCTTTCCTCCACTACGCAGTTAGCGTAGGGAGGATAGCGCATGCACAGTTGTTCAGAGTAGTCTGTAAAAAACTGTGCGCGCATGCGTACATAATTAGAGTAGGTATCAGGTAGGGAGAAAGGGAAACCATCGTAGGGTTAGCATAGTTTAACATTAGTGGAGCATAGCTTGTTTAGATTGTAACGTAGTTAGCATAGGTTAGGTTTTATAGTGAAAGGAGCTAGGATATAGGTTTTAAAGTAAAGAGATTACAACTCCCAGCAGGCCCAGGCATGCTGGAGGTTGTACCCCCGACAAGGGGTATAAAGCCATCTATACAGATGGCTGTATACGGTGATCAGAAGGCCACTTACTCACCTCCGTTCTTGCTCAGTCACTAGACGTGGAGCAACACAGAAAGACGACAGAGCTGGAACGGGCGTGGTAAGTAAGGCTCTCCAGGGGGAGAACCCCAAAAAATGTACTAACCCATTTTTTGTGTTTTTCTTCTCGTTTCAGATACGTGAATGCGGAGGACTACATCGGATTTGGTGGACTACGATGATGACCTGCACTTTTTTTTGTTTTGTTTTAATAAAAAAGGTTAACGAGGGCTGTGGGGAGTGTTAAACCACGGGGAGTGTTAAACTACGCTAAACTACGCTAACCCTACGATTTTTCCCATCTGCTACCTACTCTGTGCGCACATGGGTACGTAGTTAGTTTTCTACAGACAACTCTGAACTGCGCATGCGCTAACATACGCTAGCCTCCCTATGCTAACTGCTCTTATGCACAGGGCTACGCTCCTAAAGCTGCCTACGTTAGCCCTACGCTGTCATGCGCTCTAAGTTTTCTACGAATCGAGGAAAACTTTAATGTCTGTTCGACTGACGTCTGAGGCATGTCGGAGGTTTTGGTGAGAGCTGAGGGAGGTTTGTCTGAGGTGTGACAGGGGTTTGTCCGAGGTGTGACGGGGGTTTGTCTGAGGTTTGAGGGATGAGGGAGGTTAAGCTTATGGTGTAATGTGGGAGGATTTTGTTTATGTCTGAAGGAGGAGAGAGATTTGGCTGAGGGATGACAGAGGTTAATATGATGTACGATGAAGGAGTCGAGATTACTCTGATGGAGGACAGAATTTGAGGATGAAGGAGGAGGAATGATGGCTATTTGGCTGATGCCTGATGATGTCCTAATATGGACACCGTATGAGTCACTGTTATAAATCTTTGACGGTCATAAGGAGGTTTCTCAAGTTCCAGCTATAAACAACTAAATAACCATAGGAGATAGTTATCCTAAACGTGTTCCTGTCATTAGGAAAAACTGTTTTTTACATGTCCGAATTCTTATGCAATCTTTTCCCCTGTGTAGGTATGCAGGGTTGGCTCCAGGCATTGCAGGCCTTTGGGCAACAGAGTCACAGTGGACCCACTATTTACCACACCATCTGCTTGATAGTTGTGCAGCATGTTTACCGCCATAGGCCCCTATGTCCAGTGGGCCCTTGCACCTTCCTAGCTTTGCTTGGTACTGATGATGGCCAGGTAATTATGAGAGTTATTGGGACCCATTTGGTGTATAAGTGCAATTAAAAAAAAAGTTACTTCTATCTCCATTTAGGCACTATGCTTGTAAAAACACATGGCAACATACAGTATACCACAAATACGGTTACAAGTTACAAGTCCCAGTGTATATTTTAGCACCATATCCCCAAAATTTGATGCAGTAGTGCGATAACAGCTCACCCAATGTGGACCCGCGTGAAACGCGTCAGATCTTATCGTGTGTGTACTCCTGTATGTGTCAACTGAAATAAAGCCAAATTTTACTTCACCATCACACCTTGGATGGCGGACATTCTCTTTTGTTGCCCCAAAATTTTATGTGAGGCCTTAAAATGGCCGTACACTTTTCAATGTTGGCCAAGCGTTTGTATCTTATCTCTCTTAGGCTATATTCACACAGTGGAATTAGCTGGGACTCTGCTGAAGCGCAATTTCTGAGCTGGATAATTGTGGCGGATTCAACTTGGAAATTCCGCCAGGTGAACATGGCCTTAGAGATAAAATTTCAACCCAGTCCTTGGCTCCACTGACATCATATGTCAGCGAAGAGCCAGGACTCAAGAGGCCTCTGTACACTTTAAACAGTTGGCCAAACCTGCTGAAGTCAGTGGGTTTGACCAACTTTAAGGTGTCTATGGCAGTGTTTTTCAACCAGGGTGCCTAGCTGTCTGAGCATGCTGGAAGTTGTTTTGCAACAGCTAGAGGCACCCTGGTTGAGAAACACTGGTCTAAAGTCTATGAGCCCCTTGATATATGACCAGGTAAATTTGTAGCACAGTTTGGAAATAATAAAAATGATAAAATAGATAAGAACAACATCATTGTGATATATAAATTCACATAAAGTAGAATGTAGAGCGGCACTCCAGCCTGTATAATATAACAACATCTATATATGGACACTTTGGGTATTCAGAATCAATCGACCAACGGTGGTGCTAGGTATAGTGGTTAACAGCTTATCAAGAATCAACAGTAGTAGAGCATGAAAGTAATCCTGCACTCACCTCAAAGGTAAGGGTCATCCGGCTCGTTCCCAGGACCTCCAACAGATGGACAGGCAAGGCTGGCGTGGGGCGCTCTGAGCGCCCCACACCAGCCTTGCCTGTCCGTCTGTTGGAGGTCCTGGGATCGAGCCGGATGACCCTTACCTTTGAGGTGAGTGCAGGATTACTTTCATGCTCTACTACTGTTGATTCAAAATATATAATTCACTTCTTCACCACCAGTTCCCTGCTTTAATAAAACCATATTAAAACAGCAATATAAATCATTGATATATTGGCAATACAGTATTGAAAACTAAAATAAATTCCCATACAAAATATCCTGTACAGAACATACTAATACTTGCTGGCTTCTGCTCTTTATCGTTCATCGACTACGGATCAGACATTTACAGTAGATTTACCACAACTAGATGACCACAACTGATTTTAATACTGCCCGACCCCGGACTGTACTTACAAGGATTTGCTCCATCCGCCACAATCAACATGCGTAATGAGGAGAGGTTGATGTCTCGTTGATCCCGATGTGCAACCAGGGCCCAGTGCATGTCCCTTGACTTCACACATGCCACTTTTGCTTTAAGAAAAAAACAACAACGGGTAAATGCAACAAGACTGAAAGAAAGTTAATAAGAAATGCAGAATCGCCAAAATGTGACCCAAAAATACTAGATCCCTTCATTTGGCTCTAGTCGCTAGAGACCCTGATACAGATCTCTGGGAACTGACAGTGCCACAAACCTTCTAAATAGCTATGTAAAATATGAGAATATAAAGCAGAATTCCATCAGTTTGGGATATAAAAATTATTATTTATGATAAACTGAGATTTTGTATCAGAATTCTTGCTTGGAAATATGAATGGATATTTGCATTTATGGTAAATCATGTCAATTGTGGGAAATGTTGTGTCACTGCACTATCCCAGATATGCGGATAGTAAAACTGGCAATTATGGTATTTTACCATTATTCACCAAGGCAAATGTAGAGGTGTGAATAATAACGAATAACCAGCGGGACAAAACTGACTCTTTGCCATATAAGCAGCAGGTATTGTTCTGGACTGCGCAGATTGCCAATGATTATCTTTAAACCTATGTGCAATTTTCAGCTTTATTGTTACCTTTGTGACATTAAAAACACATACAGTGACCCCCCGACCTACGATGGCCCCAACATACGCTCATTTCAACATACGATGGCCTCTCAGAGGCCATCGCATGTTGAAGGCAGCATCAACATACGATGCTTTTGTATGTCGGGGCCATCGCATAAACGGCTATCCGGCAGCACAGACTGCTTCAGCTGCCGCCGGATAGAGTCACTCACCTGTCCCCGGCGCTCCGGAACGTCCTCTTCGGGATCCCCTGCATCACCGTTGCTCTCCTTCATCTTCATCACGTCGCTGAGCACGCTGTCCCGTCATTCAATAGAAGCGGCGTGCGCAGCGACATGATGACGGTGATGAAGAGCGACGATCCCAGGTAGCAGAGACGGTCCGGAGCGGCGGGGACGCGGCGACAGCGATGGAGGGCGACTTCCAGGGCAGCGGAGACGGTCCGGAGCAGCGGGGACAGGTGAGTATAACTTCCTATACTTATCATTGCACTGATCCCTCAACATACGATGGTTTCAACTAACGATGGTTCATTTGGAACGAATTACCATCGCATGTTGAGGGACCACTGGTATAGTCATTTTATGTCACATTTCAATACAAGCCATGTAATACTCCAGCACATTGTTTCCCCAGCAGGGTGCCTCCAGCTGTTGTAAAACTACAACTCCCAGCAAGCCCGGACAGCCAAAGGCTGTCCGGGCATGCTGGGAGTTGTAGTTTTGCAACAGCTGGAGGCACCCTGCTTGGGAAACAATGTGCTGGAGTATTACATGGCTTGAAAAGCACAACAGACTGACAAGTTACCTTCCTAAGGGTATGTTCACACAGTGGAATTTTGGGCGGCCTTTGCCAAAATAATTGACGTGTCGATTCTTTCAGTGAAAGTCACTCAGAAATGCATTGCCATCTATAGAGACGCTCCTAGTGCTGGTGGAACATGAAAATTTGCAGAATGTCTGCCCGTGTTTTGCAGGCGGACATTCCGAAAAATTTCCTGCTGTGTGATTATACCCTTATGGTAAACACAATTTTTATTTTAATGCCAGCATTAAGGCCTAGTTCAGGTGTGTTGCGCTCGGTTCAGAGGAGCTCCGCTGGCGGAGTTCGTTCAAATTACGACTTGAGCGGAGAAAAAAAAATACTGCAAGCAGTAACTTTTGTCTCTGCTCATCTCCTGCGAAACAACGGACACCTGCCAGAAAACCGTCGGAATCCATTTAAAGTCAAAGGGATTTGTCAGTGTCTGTCTGTGCTCTGACCGGTTCAGGGTCCATGCGGTACAAAACGGGTTGAAGCACAACGCTTAGCCTAACGAATATGGACTTTTTAAAATGTCTTTTCTAGACACTTTTCAAAACTGGCATGGAATGTGCAGGAATTGTCTACATGACAGTGGTCTCCAAACTGCAGCCCTCCGGATATTGCAAAACGACAACTTCTGGAGTTTTGGGACATCAGGAGGGACAATATTTGGAGACCACTGATCTAAAACACAAAAATAAATTGGCGCATGGCATGTACTTGACCTTTGACCTAATTTCCACCTAATTTGGCACTCCTTGTCAAAGTATAGCATTTTGGCCTTCACCGTATGTGATGGATTACGGATTGATGACTGATCCCGTAGACTTATAATGGGTTCTCCAAGTGTCTTTTGGAGGACACACCTGAATGGGGCTCAGTTTGGTTTCTTGCCTTTGCCCAGTTTCCCCAACCAGTCTTCCTCCAGCTGTTGCATAACTACAACTTCCAGCATGGCCAAGCCTTCCGCTGTCCGGGAATGCTTGGAGTTGTAGTTTTGGAATAGCTTGAGGCACACTGGTTGGGGAACACTGCCATAGACACCTTAAAGTTGGTCAAACCTATTGACTGTCCTATTGGAGGACATGTGTAAATGGGGCTCAATTTGGTTTGTTGCCCTGGCCCAGTGTTTCTCCAGCTGTTGCAAAACTACAACTTCCAGAATGTCCGGGCATGCTGGAAGTTAAAGTTTTGCAACAGCAGGAAGCCCCCTGGTTGGGAAACACTGCCCTAGCTTATGCATCTTGCAAGTTTTAGAAAAATGTTGGACAACAACAGATTTTACCTTTGTACTGGCAAACTTTCTGTATCCACGACAAGGGATTGACTTTCATGAGGGAGTACGGGATGCTGATCACATGCATCATGTTCATGACACTCTGAAATCAAAACACAGCGATCCTTGATTATGAGACGGGAAGGGAAAACCATCTTCCAGGATAATTAATCCACACAAACAGCGGCGGTGCTAATTTCCCAATTTAATTTTCGCCTTTTCTCCGCATTTTCACGAGGACACTTAAAGTTAATGTTCATAATAATTTAGAAACATGAACATTTTACAGTGCGGTAAAGGACTCGGCACATTAACTGCAAAAATATAGGATACAGCCCAGTTATCAGCCACGGCCTCGTAATGCCAAAGCTTTTTCCATTGAAAATGTTTATGCGAATTCTTACAAAGTTGCTTGGGGAAGCAGAAGTTGTCAAGTCTAATAGCGCTACATATAGTTGTATATGGCTGGTCTAGGAGAACAACATATGTCAAAAATGATGGATGACTCCTGAGTATTTGAAAAAATAAATATATAAATGGATGTATAAATAAATTAACATTGTTAGGCCACTGTCAGCAGGCTGTATAGGACTTTTTATCCTGAATTTGTTCATACCTCTCATTAGAGATTTGACCAATCCGGTGCAGAGATATCAGAGTTTAAAAAGATATGCAAATTAGGTTTTGTAGCCCAATGGGCGTTTACCTCAGTCACAAGGGTCCAGCAGCATTCAGTCACTTCACCAGTTTGGTGAACATGGTGAGACAGTTTTACACAGGCCCACACTAGCCTGACGATGAACACCGATTGGCGCTCGTTTCCAGAACCTATACAAGGCTCAATAAACCATGTGGCCCACACATCCTGTTTACAGAGGCCAATGTGCAGCTGATATCGAATGGCTACACAAAACGGCTGATCGGTGGCCCTTTTACATGATAATCGGGAACAAGCCTAGGAATGCTCAATTGTTCAAAAATTGTCCTGCCTAAAAGGGCGTTTAGTCCTTCCCCTATGTACACTGGTCACCTCCTCTACCCCCGATTGACAACCAATAGTGACTGACCTTTGCTGGGCTCCACCGGCCGAACGTCCAGTGATATCTCAGCACTGAAAGCAATCAATTAACTAAAGGAATGTACTGATTTAGGGCCAAAAGTCCTATAGAGCAATGCCCTTACTTTATACCCTAAAAATCAGCTGACAGGCCAGCTTTAAAGGGATATTCCAGAGGTAGAAAGTCATTGCATAACTCAAGGATTAGTGAGGGCCTAATATTAGGGACCCCAACAATCATGAGAAAAAAATGGGCATTAGAGGATGTCGGCCCTCCATTCTTGTGGCTAGCATGGACCCTGCTTTTGGGACCACTATCTATCAGCATGTAACAGAATATTCTAACATTTCTAAGACCAAAATGTGGGATGGACGACAGCATCATGAATGGCAGCTCTGGTGTAAGGTCCTGCTGTATAGTCCTGTGCTAAGAGATAACTAAGCACCATTCCCTCAGTGTAACACTCTTTCCACACTATGGGGGGAAATACCATGACTGGAGTTCCATATGCCAGTCTAAAGTAATCTCCCACCAGTGCAGTACTGAAATGGATCCATCATGGGGCACCCACCTCTTATATCCAGGAACATGTGAGGCTGCACTGTGTGGCAGCCACAAAAAGCTCTGAAAAGGCATAGATTTTCACTGCAATTCATATCTGCCATCTGGTTGTAAATTGTAGTAAATTCGGACACTTGGTGAAGATTGTCAAAAAGTTGCAAAAGCTTTGGACTAAGCTGGTGCTAGTGCACAAATAATGACATATTTTGCCAGTTTAAGCCAGATGCTGGCATAATACATCTTGTGGAAGGCAGGGAGGATCCCTAAAGTAAGCCACTGTTTTCTATAGGCTGCACAGTTTCCAAACTTAGTCATGTTTACATATGTTTTTGCACTAATTAATATATATATATATATATATATATATATATATATATATATATTATATATATATATATATATATATATATATATATATATATATATCACTGCTCAAAAAATAAAGGGAACTCTTAAACAACACAATGAAACTTCAAGTCAATGACACTTCTGTGAAATCACACTGTCCCCTCAGGAAGCAACACTGATTGACAATCAATTTCACATGCTGTTGTGCAAATGGAACAGACAACATGTGGAAATTATAGGCAATTAGCAAGACATCCCCAATAAAGGAGTGGTTCTGCAGGTGGTGACCACAGACCACTTCTCGGTTCCTATGCTTCCTGGCTGATGTTTTCATCACTTTTGAATACCAGCAGTGCTTTCACTCTAGTGGTAGCATGAGATGGAGTCTACAACCCACACAAGGAGCTCAGGTAGTGCAGGATGGCACATCAATGCGAGCTGTGGAAAGGTGGTTTGCTGTGTCTGTCAGTGTAGTGTCCAGAGCATGGAGGCGCTACCAGGAGAAAGGCCAGTACATCAGGAGACATGGAGGTGTCCGTAGGAGGGCAACAACCTAGCAGCAGGACCGCTACCTCCACCTTTGTGCAAGGAGGAGCAGAAGGAGCACTGCCAGAGCCCTGCAAAATGACCTCCAGCAAGCCACAAATGAGGGTGGTATGAGGACCTTGACATTCACAGGTGGGGGTTGATGTTACAGCCCAACACCGTGCAGGATGTTTGGCATTTGCCAGAGAACACCAAGATTGGCAAATTCGCCACTGGCGCCCTGTGCTCTTCACAGATGAAAGCAGGTACACACTGAGCACATGTGACAGAGTCTGGAGACGCCATGGAGAACATTCTGCTGCCTGCAACATCCTCCAGCATGACCGGTTTGGCGGTGGGTCAGTAAGGGTGTGGGGTGGCATTTCTTTGGGGGGCCGCACAGCCCTCCATGTGCTTGCCAGAGGTAGCCTGACTGCCATTAGGTACCGAGATGAGATCCTTAGACCACTTGTGAGACCATATGCTGGTGCGGTTGGCCCAGGGTTCCTCCTAATGCAAGACAATGCTAGACCTCATGTGGCTGGAGTGTGTCAGCAGTTCCTGCAAGAGGAAGACATTGATGCTATGGACTGGCCCGCCCGTTCCCCAGACCTGAATCCGATTGAGCACATCTGGGACATCATGTCTCGCTCCATCCACCAACGCCACATTGCACCACACACTGTCCAGGAGTTAGCGGACGCTTTAGTCCAGTCTGGGAGGACATCCCTCAGGAGACCATCTGCCACCTCCTCAGGAGCATGCCCAGGCATTGTAGGGAGGTCATACGGGCACGTGGAGGCCACACACACTACTGAGCCTCATTGTGACTTGTATTAAGGACATTACATAAAGTCGGATCAGCCTGTAATGCGGTTTTCCTCTGTGATTTTGAGTGTGACTCCATATCCAGACCTCCATGGGTTGATAAATTTGATTTCCATTGATAATTTTTGTGTGATTTTGTTGTCAGCGCATTCATCTATGTAAAGACGAAAGTATTTCATACGATTAGTTCATTCATTCAGATCTAGGATGTGTTATCTTAGTGTTCCCTTTATTTTTTTTGAGCAGTGTGTATGTATATATATATAATTAATTTTTTTCCTTTTACAATAGGCAAAAGTGTAGACGTTCGCACTATTATTCATGCAGCCAGTTGAGCATTGGATTGAAAGACATCATGTCAGACGTAAACAAAGTTTGTCTACCTCTTCTGAGACCCTCTAAATGCAATTTTACGTTAAGTTTTGATCTTCATGACCGTCCTTATTCACCTTCACCTTAAACCTTATTTTGTAACTTCCTTAATACTCCAGCAGTTTAGTCTATTACGGAACTTACTGTATCTTTCATTACACCAGCATTTGCCAAACAGGGTGCCCCCAGCTGTGTCAAAACGACAACTCCTAGCATGCTGAAGGCTATCTGGGCATGCTAAGAGTTGTATTTTTGATACAGCTGGAGGCACTCTGGTTGAGACACACTGCATTACAATATTAAGCTATTTTGATGCTTGATAGAAAATAACTCAAGTGTGAACACAGCCTAAAATATTCTCAGGATGGCACACAATTAACTTTTTTTTGTAAAATAGATCATGATGGCACACCATTCACTTTCTTGTAAATAAAAATAAATCTGGGTGGCACCCCACTTACACGTGAGTAGAAACAAGAATCTTTTTCCAGATGTTAATACACAAAATAAGCCAAAAGTCAAACTAAATCAGAGTCTGAGTCTAAATAATTGTCATTGTCCACCAAAGCAGTGTTTCACAACCAGAGTGCCTGCAGCTGTTGCAAAACTACATCTCCCAGCATGCTCGGACAGCCGTTGGCTGTCCGAGCATGCTGGGAGTTGTAGTTTTGCAACAGCTGGAGGCACCCTGGTTGGGTAACACTGGTCTAAATATTTTACTAGGAGCCATTGGTTCACCAGAGACCATCAAAAGGCAGGTAGCCAAAGCTAAAGCATGTATGCTAATGAACGCACATCATTAATGATCATCTATTGAAGGCAGAATGCTCAAAAACACCAATAGTCAAAGATAGACAGTTTCAAGCTAAAAATATCTGTCGGCATTGGATTAAAGGGGTACTCCACTGGAAAACATTTTCTTTTAAATCAACTGGTGCCAGAAAGTTAAACAGATTTGTAAATGACTTCTATTAAAAAATCCCAATCCTTCCAGTACTTATCAGCTGCTGTATAATACACAGGAAGATCTTTTCTTTTTTGAATTTCTTTTCAGTCTGACCTCAGTGCTCTCTGCTGACACCTCGGTCCATGTCAGTAACTGTCCAGAGCAGGATAGGTTTGCTATGGAGATTTGCTCCTGCTCTGGACAGTTCCTAAAATGGACAGAGGTGTCAGCAGAGAGCACTGTGGTCAGACAGAATAGAAATTCAAAAAGAAAATAACTTCCTGTGTGTTATACAGCATCTGAAAAGTACTGGAAGGATTGGGATAGAAGTAAGGTTATACGAGGACAAATTAAATTTTTAGATGAAGTTCACTTTTAGCTGCATCACCTGCTCTGTTTCAATCCGAAAATCAATTCTCTTCAACAACATCAACAAAGCCATTAATAGCAAGAGAAATATTACCCAAAGTTACACCGAACACATATCAAAAACAACAGCTAAACTTTTGTTCCTGCAGATCACAAGCTCAGCGCCCTCCTGGGTATCCTACATCCGAGTCACCTTCACGCATCTACTAGGAATACATTTCCTTACTCAAATTAGATAGAAATGTGAGACGCTCAAGTCAAGCCAATGTTCAAAAAGGGCAAAGTCATGGAAAAAGGAAGAGCAGGTGGCGGATTTAAGAGCGGAGCACCTCTATCTGATCCCACTTAATCTTCACCTACAGAGCAGTTGTCATACAGGACATGCACAAACAGATCAGAAACAGATTAAAGGGGTACTTCAGTGGAAAACTTTTTTTCTTTTCTTTTTTTAAATCAACTGATGCCAGAAAGTTAAAGGGGTACTCCACCCCTAGACATCTTATCCCCTATCTAAAGGATAGGGGATAAGATGTCTGATCATGGGGATCCCGCCGCTGGGGACCCCCGCAATATAGCATGCAGCATCCACCTGTTACTGCTATGGAAGCGCTGGAGGGTCTGGCTCCCGACCACGGGGTCAAAAGATCGTGACATCACGACTCCGCCCTCGTGTGACATCACGCCCCGCCCCCTCAATGCAAGTCTATGGGAGTGGGCGTGATGGCGTCACACGGGGGCGGAGACGTGACGTCACGATCTTCTGTCTCAGTGGTCGGGAGCCAGACCCTCCAGCGCTTCCGGAGCAGTAACAGGTGGGTGCTGCGTGCTATATTGCGGGGGTCACCAGCAGCGGGACCCCCGCGATCAGACATCTTATCCCCTATCCTTTGGATAGGGGATAAAATGTCTGGGGGTGGAGTACCCCTTTAAACAGATTTGTAAATCTCGTACCTCTATTAAAAAAATCTTAATCCTTCCTGTACTTATCAGATGCTGTATTCTACAGAGGAAATTATTTTCTTTTTGGATTTCTTTAATGTCAAGACCACAGTGCTCTCTGCTGACACCTCTGTCCAACTGTCCAGAGCAGGAGAAAATCCCTATAGCAAACATATGCTGTTCTGGACAGTTCCTAAAATGGACAGAGGAGTCAGCAGAGAGCACTGTGCTTGTGACAGAAAATAAATCCAAAAAGAAACAAATTTCTTCTGTAGTACTGGTAGGATTAAGAATTTTTAATAGAAGTGATTTACAAATCTGTTTAACAGTTATCAGTTGATAAAAAAAAAAAGTTTTCCACTGGAGTACCCCTTTAAAGGGAAAATGTCTATGAACTGTCGGTCCTTCTCCCACCCCCAACACAGATTGGTAACCGCTGAATGATCGTTCCCCTTCAAAAGGTTATAGCAACAATAAACAATCAGAAAGGCAAACAAATTAGAAATAAAAAGGCTTTTAGATAAAATTGCAGCAAAAATGTGAGAAAGTGAACTAAACCACTGGAATTTTTTTTGTAAATAAAAAAAAAACTGAAAAAAAAGTTTGTCTCATTTCAAATTTGGACAATATTTTTTTTTATAAAAATATGTTTAATTGATGCCTCATTTCAGGAGACTTTTTGGATGAAAAAATAAAATAAAATCAGTGTCCTTAAACTAAAATTGTGTCTGATCCTTAAAGCGTACCCGTCAGATCGAACAAAAAAAACATTTTTTTATATATCACTCAGTACCTAATACTGACAATGTACATCTTATTTTTGTGTCTAGCACCTTTATTTATTTATTTATTACACTTTTAATTTAGCTCACTAGTCTGAATTCCTCTCAAAGGGAGGGGGCGTGGCCTCACTGTGCAGGTCTCCGCCCCCTCCCTCAGTATGCTGTCTGCTCACATCTCCCCTAACATTAACAAAACTACAAGTCCCAGCTTGTCCTTACGGACAGTAGTGGGACACAAGCTGACAGCTGCGCTCACAGCTGTCAATCAAGGAAGTGTGTCCATGACATACGTGATGATGCATGGACACAGCAGGACTAGTATTGTGTCCAAGCAGGCGGGGGGGGGGGGGGGGGGGGGGCAGATGTATGAAATACTGAAAAATTTCTAATGAAAGCAATTGCAAAACCTATTGTTTATACATGCTTTACAACATATGAATTTTTTTTGTATCTGACAGTGCCCATTTAAGGTTCAAACACCATGGACCTAAATAGGTTAATAGTGATATCTTACATGCAACCTTTGCACCTACACAGGGGGCAACTGCACCCCCCCCCCCTGTTGCAAGCACGCCTCCTGCCTCATGATTGACAGCCTTTTTTGCCTCATTTTAGATGAGCTTGTGCTAAAATGAGGTAGGGCTGTCAATCATCAGGCAGGAGGCGTGCTTGCAACAGGGGTACAGATGAATGCAGACAGACGACTCCAGCCCCAATCACTCCAGATATTTCACTTACAAACAGCACAGGCAGCAAACAAAGCTTAGTCTCTAAAACATATCACTCAAGACACACATATCATGCACATGTATAGAATTGTTATATTTTGGGGAGTTTAAGCATTTACTAAAACAGACGAATAAACAGAAGTAACAGAATTCTACCGCTATAATAACGAAATGATGTAATGACAGGCTATTGAGAAGTCGTTCTCATCTTAGTAACAATAATCTATCTGAAGTGGAGTAGAAATGGATCCCAGATGGAGACATGAGACGCTGGAAAGCCAAGGCTTTGTGTGCCGGTACAGCAGGTGATAACAAAGAGATGAAGTAATCGGCAGATCAATCTCTCCGATTGTTTGTTAGTCGACGGTTGTTGTCAAACCACAGAACAAGCAAACACAATGATGTCATCTGGAGTGAAGGATTATTGTTAGGTTTATGATTGTAAAAGGCCCTTTGTGGCACGTCAAGATGGAAGTACACACTAATAGAACAGGTGCTACCATGCGTACTGTGTGCAAAATGAGTCTCTGCTGCGAGGCTCCGAATGACTCTCACAATGAAAGGTCCTCCGCAGCATGACACACACCGCTTCATGGAAACACCATGAGGCCCAAAACATCTGTCCTATGTTCTCTGATGTCCCGAGGAGGGGACACTTAAAAAACACACAATTTGAAGGTTTGTTATTGAGAAGAACACAGGAAACCGACAAAGTCCAACGGATAAAAGAAAAACCCTTTGTTCTCAAAGATGAGACTGTGCTCTGTGAAGAACCCAATGTTCACAAAAATAGAGGAAACGTATTAGTGGTAGAAAAAAAGGCACAATTTTGGCAGCCCAGACAGACCGGACTGATTTACTGCGATGTACATCTATGGTATCTGGAATCTATGGTAGTAATGACCGGCATAGATTTCAGATTGTGGTTCACAAATTTATTAGGAGGTGTTTTAGACGCAGGCGTTTAGGACATTCAATTCAATACTATGAACAACAAAGAAAAGTTGGATATCGTACCGTCAAAATTCCGTGCCAGAGCCCCACATCTTTCTTGAAATCCAAAACATTCACAATGGTTTCCGCTACACAAGGAAAGGTTCAAGTTATAAAAAAACATCAGTATAAGAAAACATTACAAACAAAGACTATAATCTATGGATTCCTTGGTTATTAATAATCTTCTCAGAGCAAAAACTAATCTACTAGAGGGATTATTACCTAAATGAGATTACAATTAACCATTGAGTTACTGGATGCCGATACCTGTCATACCCACATAAAACCATACTGGTATCTGTAAAACATCAACACAACAACCTGTGGAACTGACTCTTAAAGGGGTGCTCCGGTGAAAACCTTTTTTCTTTTAAATCAACTGGTAGCAGAAAGTTAAACATATTTGTAAATTACTTCTATTAAAAAATCTGAATCCTTCCAGTACTTGTTAGCTGCTGAATGCTACAGAGGAAATTCCTTTCTTTTTGGAACACTGATGACATCACGAGCACAGTGCTCTCTGCTGACATCTCTGTCCATTTTAGCAACCATGCATAGCAGATGTATGCTAAGAGCAGCATGGTGGCTCAGTGGTTAGCACTGCTGCCTTGCAGTGCTGGGGACTTGGGTTCAAGTCCCACTAAGGACAACAATAAATAAAGCGTTATTATTATTATAATAACGTCAGCAGAGAGAACTGTACTTGTGATGTCATCAGAGAGCATTCCAAAAAGAAAAAATTTCCTCTGTAGTATTCAGCAGCTAATAAGTACAGGAAGGATTAAGATTTTTTAATAGAAGTAATTTACAAATATGTTTAACTTTAACCAGTTGATTTAAAAGAAAAAAGGTTTTCCCCGGAGTACCCCTTTAAAGGGGTACTCTGATGTCAGGCCACACACCCTTAGTGCAAGTCTATGGGAGGGGCTGTGGTGGCCACCATTCCCCCCTCCATAGACTTGAATTGGGGGGTGTGGCCTGATGTCACGAAAGGCGTGGCCGACCCCTGCAGTGCGCACACAACGTTCGGAATTGAATGTTCCGAATGCTGGCTAGTGGAGTACCCCTTTAAAGGGCAAGTGCAGTAAAGAAAGTAAACCTCTGGCATGTGGACACATCAGAAGATAAAGTTGGTGGCGGTCCATGGGTTAGGACACCTTGTTTCAATGTTGAAAGGGCTATAGCAGTACATTGATACTGCCCCAGTATTGACTGTCTAAGGGCAGATATTGGGGGCACAATACTATGATATGTGAAAAATGTCCAATCAGCAGGGGTCTCGGCCAAAAATATTTATTTCTGTAGGCGACCAGAGGAAACCGGAGACAAAGAGGTGGCACTGCAAGGCCTTGTGATCAGGAGGAGTTTTAGCAGTGGGTCCATCACCGATAAGACCATGATGACTTATTTAGTGGTGTGCCACAAATGTCAATCTAGAGGCAATCCATAGAGACTGTAAAGATCTATACACAGTGGTCCCTCAAGTTACAATATTAATTGGTTCTGGGACGACCATTGTATGTTGAAACCATTTTATGTTGAGACTAGAACTCTATGGAAACCTGGTAATTGGTTCTGAAGCCACCAAAATGTCATCCAAAAAGAGGAAAAAGTGAGGATTAAAGAAAAATAAGTAGATAACTAATACAGATAAAGCAAATCCTTACATATAAAAGTAAGAAAGAGCTGCTGGGAGCTGTAATCACTGTCTATGTCAGTGTTCCCCAAGCAGGGAGCCTCCAGCTGTTGCAAAACTACAACTCCCAGCATGCCCGGACAGCCAAAGGCTGTCCGGGCATGCTGGGAGTTGTAGTTTTGCAACAGCTGGGGGCACCCTGCTTGAAAAACACTGGTCTATGTAGAGGAAAGGAGTTTCTTCAGGGTCATATAAAGAACACGCAATGTCCTAAAAAAGTAACATGGAGCCGCCCTCACCTGGTGTCCAAAGGAGCAGCTAACTCTGGTACAGGTAAAGTGTACAGAACATGTAATACCTCCCTGTACTGTAGGGGGCACTACCAGACACCAGTCAGTGCATGCACTTCAGTAATACAGGAGTTTTACCAGTAAAATGCCCATTCTGATTGGTCAGTTCTTTCAGCCATTGACATGTTTCACAGATGTGGACGGTCTGTACATTGTATGTTGAGTCTGGTTTCAACTTACAATGGTCCAGAAAAGATCATTGTATGTTGAAACTATTGTATGTTGTGGCCATTGTAAGTTGAGGGATCACTGTATAAATAATATAGTACTTCATATACTAATATAGTACTCAATATACTATACAGTAAAATAAGGCAAGGTAGAGGTAGCTCGGGCCAGTGGTGGCTAGACTCCTGACTCTTCAGATGTAGCTCCTTATTCATCAATAGGCAGATCCTGGGCTACTTCCATTGCCTTCTCCAACATTTTAACATGGTCAGCTCCAGGGTCCCCAACACGGCTATGTACTCCAAGACAGCAACAACAAATAGCAAAGATAGCCAGTGCTAGCGATGAAAACTTTATTCGAATCCCATTAAAACCGCATACAAGCGGAAACAGCCAACAAACAACTCACAGTAAGCGTGGACGCATTTCGGGTAACACCCTTCGTCTAAGCACCAGTGCTTAGACGAAGGGTATTACCCGAAACGCGTCCATGCTTATTGTGAGTTGTTTGTTGGCTGTTTCCGCTTGTATGCGGTTTTAATGGGATTCGAATAAAGTTTTCATCGCTAGCACTGGCTATCTTTGCTATTTGTTGATACAGTATATGTTGTTCCACCCAAAATATTATTGAAATGCATTTTGTTGTTGTTTGTGCATTACATTATTGAAATTCAGCCCCTTTTCTGCAAAATCTATTGCTCAAAAGATCCTAGTTCTACTAAAAAGGAGCAGTGACATTTACCTTCCGTGTATCCACAGGCCTGTGTGAGCGCCTGGCAATGTGTGAGGAGCGCTATTCTAGTCACTGTTACCCCCAGCACGCTGCCATCTTTACACGTTTTATACTGTAGAAGAAGAGATGTATAACATAAATACACAACTAAATATCATTGTATCATGACACATTATGCATTTACTAATACACAATGAGTTTTGTTTCACCATTGTCAACACTTCTGTTTGCTGTCACTGAATGAAAGAGTTCTACGTTAGTTGTGCTCACCTGCTTCCCAACCAGGGTGACTCTAGCTGTGGCAAAACTACAACTACCAGCATGCTGGTATGTCAGTACTATAGTGTTACATACTATGTCAGTACTATAGCGATACATACTATGTCAGTACTATAGTGTTACATACTATGTCAGTACTATAGTGTTACATACTATGTCAGTACTATAGTGTTACATACTATGTCAGTACTATAGTGTTACATACTATGTCAGTACTATAGCGATACATACTATGTCAGTACTATAGTGTTACATACTATGTCAGTACTATAGTGTTACATACTATGTCAGTACTATAGTGTTACATACTATGTCAGTACTATAGTGTTACATACTATGTCAGTACTATAGTGTTACATACTATGTCAGTACTATAGCGATACATACTATGTCAGTACTATAGTGTTACATACTATGTCAGTACTATAGCGATACATACTATGTCAGTACTATAGCGATACATACTATGTCAGTACTATAGCGATACATACTGTCAGTACTATAGCAATACATACTGTCAGTACTATAGCGATACATACTATGTCAGTACTATAGCGTTACATACTATGTCAGTACTATAGCGATACATACTATGTCAGTACTATAGCGATACATACTGTCAGTACTATAGCAATACATACTGTCAGTACTATAGCGATACATACTATGTCAGTACTATAGCGTTACATACTATGTCAGTACTATAGCGATACATACTATGTCAGTACTATAGCAATACATACTGTCAGTACTATAGCAATACATACTGTCAGTACTATAGCGATACACACTATGTCAGTACTATAGCGATACATACTATGTCAGTACTATAGCGATACATACTATGTCAGTACTATAGCGATACATACTATGTCAGTACTATAGCGATACACACTATGTCAGTACTATAGCAATACATACTATGTCAGTACTATAGCGATACACACTATGTCAGTACTATGCCACTACATACTTACTTCTATATAGGCAGTGTCATTATTTGCATCCTTGATATGTGGAAACCAATCGCGAGGAGGTTTGGATAGATGTTTTGATTCTGTGACAAACCAGAGCAGCTTTGGCCAACCTTGAATTATACAAAAGAAAAGTAAAAATTATTGTTGTCCTAATATAAAGAATTGTGGCTCATATGTTTATAACTTCTGTAGTAGAACTCCTTCACTTGTATCCTGCTTTTGGCAGGACTTTCCCAGGAACTGGGTTTATGCAAACCTGGCCCAAAAGTGGATACTTTGGAGGCTTTCCTGGTCATTTCTGTGGGGCTGAGGCGTAAATGTCTCAATGTTGTGATTTCATATGTAGGCAAGAATGAAAAAATGATAACCTAACCATGGTTGCCATCTTTCCACCATGGAGGCTGAGGCTGGTGGTCTATATAAACACATGCTACCAGCACTTTGACATAACAGCAGTTTGGAGATGGCACTGTAACCAACAGAATGAGGGCAGCAGTCTCAACATACAGATGATTTAAGTTCTTATCATTTTTGCATTAAAAAAACACAACAAAAACATCCATTCCAGTGCTACTGGATCATCACCTTTGAATTGTGGTATCTCCCCCGTTGGACTCTTTGGCAGTCCTTTATGACAGGCATCACTAGTCAAGGCCACAGTAACTCCACAGCTTCCTAGCAAAAATCCAATCTGCTGGCTTCCTGCATCCTGGAGAAGAGGAAACATAAAACATCATGATACAGGAGCAAACACGGGATCTCATGGAAGGTTAATGAGGGTCCATTTCTTGGCCAGGCATCAATTTCTAAAGCAAATCATATTAGACTACTACACAGTATGCATTGGCGAACAAGAAAAAAAAAAACACACATGGCAAATGTGATGGAGCATGTGCTCCTCTGCTGCAAGATCCACATTTAAAATAATCTTGTAGTTCGTCATCTTCCCAGCTGGAGGCTACATGTCCATGTGAACTCTCATAGACTTCTGTCAGCCCTGCAGCCCCGAACTGAGCGGAGAGGACTGAATCGAATTCTTTAACTATGTGAGGTACCGTGACTTTGTGAATGTAGTTTTCTGCAATAAAATGGCAATTTTTTTTTACAAACCAAAAAGTTGGAATTATTACTTACTGATAATTCGTTTTTCATGAGTCCATCATGACAGCACCACCATGAGATTATCCCCTGTAGCTCTAATAGGAACAGGAAACACAGAGAGGTTAAATAGGCCCCTCCCCATCCACCCCTCAGTGGTTTTCAATTAACTAGAGCATAAACAATACTTCTATAATACTTATCCACATAGAAGGGCGGGGATTAAAGGGTGCTGTCATGATGGACTCATGAAAAACGAATTATCGGTAAGTAATAATTCAAACTTTTCACTTCCTCATCATGACAGCACCACCATGAGACATCCCAGATCAACAGGTGACATTAGGGAGGGACCACAGCTTGCAACACCTTTCGGCTGAAAGAAAGATCTTGGGAAGAGGTTACATTCAACCTATAATGGTTGAAGAAGGTATGCGGAGATGACCATGTTGCCGCTCTGCAAATCTGTTCTATGGAGGCTGAGGCTTTTTCGGCCCAGGAGACAGCTAGCGCCCTGGTTTAGTGAGCATGAAGACCTTCAGGGACTTGCTTACTGGAAGATTTATAGGCCTCCTGGTTAGTTATCTTCAGCCACCTAGAAATTGAATTTTTTGAAGCTTCCTTGTCCTTATTAGGCCCTTGAAATTGATTGAAAAAGTTAGAATCTTTTCTCCAGGATTTAGTAGTCTCCAAGTAATGAATAACACATCTTCTAACATCAAGGTTATGTAAGACTTCCTACTTCTGATTTTTTTGGATTATTGCAGAATGAGGGCAATGTAATTATTCTGAGACCTGTGAAAATTAGTGACCACTTTTGGAAGAAAAGCTGGATTAAATTTGAAGATAATCCTATCATCCAGGATGATACAATATGGTTCTTCAACAGATAGAGCCTAGATTTCTCCAACCCTTCTTGCTGAGGTGATGGCAATAATTTAACAGAGGTCACAGACAGAGGCTCAAAGGGATGAAAAGGCAGAAAGAACTAAATTTAAATCCCACGGAGGAGTCAAGTTAGATATTTTAGGTTTAAATCTAGAAATGGCAGAAAAAAATCTTTTTATCCATTTATGTTCAGCTGAAAGGTATCAAAGTAGCATCCAAAAGCTGCCATCTAAACTTTTAAGGTACTGATAGAAAGACCTTTTTTGAACCCATCTTGGAGAAAGTCTAATATCTTAGGGATGTCTGGATTCAGAATGTCCGATGGGGAAGGACCACGCCATAAGATACATTTCTTCTAGTATCTCAAATATATACCAGAAGTAAAACCTTTTTTTACTTTTCAACAATGTATTAACCACCTTACTAGAAAGTCCTTTCGTTAGTAGGATCTGCCTTTCAAGAGCTGTTAACTGTAGGGTTTTCTAGGTCTTGGTAACATAGAGGTTCCTGTGTCAGAAGATTCTTCACCTTGGGAAGCCGGATCAGATCTGTTACAGAGCTGAGATTAAGGAGACAACCAACCTCTCTTGGGCCACCAAGGGGCTATGAAGATGACTTGAAGTTTCTCTGCTTGAATCTTTTCAAGTGCCTTCAGGATGAGAGGCAGAGGAGGAAATGCATTAGCAAGAGAGAAGTCCCAAGCTTGTTGAAGAGCATCTACTGCAAGAGGTTTCTCCCTTGGATTGAGGGAGAAAAAGTTCTGGACTTTGCAATTTTTCTTGTTGGCAAAGAGATCTATTTACGGGTTCCCCAAGCTCTCACCAGTGACTTGTGAATTTAGTTCCCATTCCCCTGGATCCACTTGTTTCCGGCTTAGGAAGTCTGCTTCCTGATTTTCTATGCCCTTCAGATGTACAGTTTTAAGGGAAAGAAAATTTTTCTCTGCCCAGATGAAAATCTTTGAGGAGAGATCTCTTAGAGGGGAATGTCTTGTTCCCCCTTGGTGGTTGAGAAAGGCCACTGTAGTTATATTGTCCGAATATACCTGCACATGATGGTTTTTTAAGAGATGTTCTGAAGCGCTTAATGCAATTAAAACTGCCTTCAATTGCCAAAAAATGTAGGAGAGACATCAGGTTTTCTGAAGATGAAGGTGCTCCAACCCTGAAGACTCGCGTCTGACGTCACTGATGTGGAATTTGAAATCTCTTCTCTAAAGACAGTTGGGATCTGTCCCATACTTTCAAAATCAGGGATTAAAGGGGTCTCGAATGGCTTTAAGCCCACGGTACTGCCGGTATCCAGGATGTCATTGACCCTAAGACTGACATGGCTGTTTTTATAGGACAAGAATTTATCCGTATCAGATATGAGGAGAGAATCAGGAGAGAATCAGGAGAGAATCTTGTCTTCTGGGAGAAAGGTCTTTTGTTTCTCCGAATTTAGGATCATGCCCAGAAATTTCTTCTTCCTTGCTGGAATTTAGTCTGACTTCTGCCAGTTTATGATCCAGCTGAGGTTCTGAAGACAAGACCGAGTTAGAAGAAGGTGCTGATGGATGTTGACAGGAGGTCTCCTTTTACTGGGCAATAATTAGTAAATCATCCAGGTAAGGAATTATTAAAATTCCTTTTCGTCTCAGATGAGCAACCACCTCTACCATTACTTTCGTAAATATCCTCGGGGCGGAGGATATTCCGAAAGGAAGGGCCTGAAATTGAAAATGGAGACTAAAGTGATTGCATTGAATTGCAAACCTGAAGTATTTTTGATGAGAGGGATGAATTGGTAGGTGGAAGTAGCACATCCAGGAGTCTCTTTGTATCAGAGGTATGGCTGTCTTTAGGGTCTCAGTCTTGACCCTTTTGTATGAAATAAACTTGTTTAGATTTTTTACATTTATAATAGCTCTGAACGTGCCGTTGGGCTTGGGCACCAAAAATAGATGGGAGTAGTGACCCAGACCTTGTTCCAAGATGGGGAGCGGAATGACAGCTCCTAGAGATAAAAGATCTTTCATGCCTGAAAAGAGACGTTCGTTTAAAATGTCTGATCCAAAATTTGTAGAACAAAATCTTGGAGGAGGAAGGCTGATAAACTCTTTTCTGTATCCCTGAGATATGGAATTTAGAAGGAAGGGATTTATTGTGATCTGGGACCACTGGTGACTGAACAGAGACAGCCTTCCTCCCACCAGATTGTCATTGCTTTTTGTTATCAGAATCGGGATTGAGGAAAAAGTATTTGCTTTCCCTCCTTTGGGATAGCTCCAGCGACCTCCTTTACCTTTCCCTTTATATTCTTTGTCCCTATTAAAGGAACAACACTTTTTTTTTTTTGTTTAGGTTTTTTCTGAATAGGGGAATCTTTTTTCCTGTCTGCCACCTGTTCTAGAATTTTTTCAAGGACCGGGCCAAAGACAAGATTACCATGGAAGGGGATGGCACAAAGCTTAACCTTAGAGGTAGAGTCACCTTGCCAATTTTTAACCTATAGGGCCCTTCTAGCGGAGTTAGATAAGGTGGTGGCTTTTGCCGCAAATCTAATTGATTCCGCTGATGCATCCACCAAAAAGGCTGTGGCTAGTTTCAACATTGGAATGAAAGATAAAATATTTTCTCTAGATGTTTTATTGAGCAAATGGCTCTCTAACTCCTCTAGCCATATAAAGAGAGACATGGCTACAGTAGTAGCTGTAATATTGGGGTTGATTAAAGCCGAAGAGGCTTCCCAGGATCTTTTTAGAAGACCATCCATTTTGCAGTCTAGGGTGTCCTTCAGCTGACCCACATCCTCAAATGGAAGCGCAGAATTTTAACAACTTTAGAAAGCTGCACATCCATTTTTGGAGGTTCATTCCAAAGTTTAACTTCATTAGGGTCAAAGGGGAAACGATATGAGAAATTCTTTAGCAATCTGCAAGCGCCTCTACGGAACCTGCCACTCATCTGTGAGTTTTTATGCTAACATGAACCGAAAAAACTTTTGTTTTTTGAGGTTTCAGACCAGCAAACATCCTGTCCTGGATAGATGTAGGTTCTGGAGTATCTATTATATTCATGGCATTTCTTATCTTCAGAAGAAAAATAATATTTTTAATCATCCCTCTTAGGAGGAGTGTCTTGAATTTCACCCTCTTCTTCAGAGAAAGTAACATCAGAATTAGAATCAGAATTAGAATCAGAGTCCAAAACAATAGCAGTTTTTTGCTTTTTTGGTGGAGGAGGTTCAGCCCCAGGCATATCAATAGTAGCGGAGCGGAGGTACTAGGCAGTGCAGTAGCTATGGCAGACTGTACTTGCTGATTAATAAGTAAACGAAGCTCATCCATAAAGGACGGAGATTCTTGGAAAACAATTCTGTCAGTGCAAGCCTTACAAAGGGGTTTAGGATGGGTATCCGGTAGTACCACAGCACAGATTCCATATTTTTTGGACTAAGATTTAGATTCCTTAACAGTTTTCTTTCTTTTCATTTATTTGGGGCCTCCTTGTCTGCTTAAGTGGGAAAGGGAATACCCATAAGAATAAAAACTATATACTACTTAAGAAAGTAGAATATAGGGAAAAAAGCAGCATAGAGCAAGGCAATATGGTGCTAACCCCAAAGAAACCGCTGCAATTGAAAACACCTTGTGATACATTAGAAAAAGCAGCACAGAAAGTAAGTGAACCCCTGAGGGCCACTCACGGTTACAGCTGATGCCGAGCACTCCAGATGAGTAGAGCAGGGGGCAGCAGACAAATCCATCACTCAGAGGGATGTAGGATGGAACAGAGGAGCAATTTATACTCCTCTGTTCTAATTTGGCGCCCCTCCACGCTTCTCCGGTGGGCGCCGCCATCTTGGGGTGGGACTTCCGGTCTCCAGCCAATGCCTGAACATACACGCGTCAGTGCGCGCGTGTAGCATCACACGTGCGCGCCCCGGCAGCATAGAGCCCGGAACAGCCAGGGAGCTCCAAGGAGAACAGAGACCAGCCAGAGCAGGACTCCTGCCGCAGGAGGAAGGGACCAGGAGGCAACAACTCGGAGGAAAAATGACTCGATGCAGCACAGGGTGAGGGAGATGCCAGCATGACCGAAGCCCCCCTGCCTGGCAGCCCCATCCGGATCAGAAATCAGCCCACCAGAGGTAAGAACCTCACTCTCCGTGTATGCTCCTAGGAACAGAAAACACTGAGGGGTGGATGGGAAGGGGCCTATTTAACCTGCCTGTGTTTCCTGTTCCTATTAGAGCTACAGGGGATAATCTCATGGTGGTGCTGTCATGAGGACGAAGTGAAAAAAACCTTTAAAAGGAAAAAAATAATTTTCAAAACAACTAGAAAGTTGAACAGATTTGTAAAATACTTCTATTAAGAAATCTTAATCCTTCCAGTAATTATCAGCTGCTGTATACTACAGAGAAAGTTGTGAATTTCCTTACTGTCTGACCACAGTTCTCTCTGTCTATGTCAGGAACTGTCCGGAGCAGGATATGTTTGCTATGGGGATTTGCTTCTACTCTGAACAGTTCCTGAAACGGACAGAGGTCTCAGCAGAGAGCCCTGTGGTCAGAAAAGAACAATGCAACTTCCTCTGTTGTATACAGCAGCTGATAAGTACTGGAAGGATTAAAATTTGTTAATATAAGTAATTTACAAATCTGTTGTTACAACAGTTGTCACAAACTTTCTGGAACCAGTTGATTTGAAAAACATTGTTTTCCACCAGAGTACTCCTTTAAGGCTGTGTTCACATGTTCAGTCTCTCTCCCCACTACAGGTGTTGAGCTCCATAGACTTTCCATACAATCGATCTTCTGCAGGAAGGAAAGAGACATGAAAGTCAAAATCCACCAGAGAATATCCAGCACCAGTGGAGAGTCTCGCGTGACATGTCTAACATGACTACCCAGTGCCAAGGAAAGTATCGGTGTGGCTCGTCTAAGCATGGTGGGATTGGCTAAATCCAAGCACAGGAAGAGGGTAAACCTCATGAGGTCACATGAATCTGTAAAGCATTGACCCCAAAATGGCCGCTGGAGCCAGAAAAACAGGGATCGAGCATCATCTCGAATCATATGTACTATAATACTATATATGGAAAAAATGCAGGTATGCGTTACGGATTGCAGATGCATGTATATTACACATTAATATGACTTTACATGATGCAGTTAATTCCATGTAATTTTCATTTGCTGGAGTACCACATAAAAAATGATATTTTTTTCTTAAAATTGCATCAATTGACTTCAGATCACGAGAGCTCTGGGACTTTTCTTCTTAACTGTTATGAAAAGTTAGTGCTCCTTTCATCCATATCTTCCGACCAACAGTATTGAAGCTGCAAATCAATGTATAACCTATAAAGCACGGCACAGGTTCTAGCAGTATTCATTACATGGCCCTTTTCGGAAACACTGCAGGCAGCAAAGGGGTCACAGCACCTCACCTTCCTTGTAAGTGGCACTTCAATGGGAACTGGAACAACTTCAGCTAATAGACAGCCATAAAACGCTACCATAAACGCAGCAGGGTCATTATTTGGAAAAACGAGGGCCACCTACAAGAACAAACAAGATGTTACCAGAGGAGCAAAAGGAATTAAACAATTCTGAAAAGATCATGTGTGCTTCGCTGTAATGGAAAGGGCATTCAAAAAAAAAATATTAAATCTATTTCTCAGGGTCTACAAGTTTTGTTGTGCAGTCTTAGGCTCTTAAAAGGGGTACTCCACTAGCCAGCTTGGAACTAAATGTTCCGAACGCTGTTTTCGTGCTGCAGAGGACGGCCATGCCCCCTTGTGACATCACGAGGGGGAGTGGTCGACCCCCGCTGTGCGAAAAAAGCGTTCGGAACATTTAGTTCCACGCTGGCCAGTGGAGTACCCCTTTAAAGCAAATGGCTATATAAACGGTTGTATTATGCCTTCATACATGAGATGTTTATTTATTGTCAAAAACAGAATCAAATCTTGTTTTATGGGATCAGGAAAGAAAGTTTTTAGAAAGTTTTTGATGTAACAGAACAGGATGCATTCTTAGCTCTTAAAGGGGTTTTCCAGGACTTTTCGATTGATATACAGTGAATGAGGCCAGAAGCTTCGTGCCATTCATTGTATACTGGTGGTATTGGGTAACTGCAGCTCAGCGCCCAATGAAGTGAAGGTGAGCTGCAGTTACCTGGCGCCACCAGTATACAATGAATGGCTCAGGCCTTCCGCAACGTTCACCGATAGGGTGGAGCGCTAAATAGCTGAGGGGGCATGAATGCAAGGTGTCAGTTCCCACCAATCAGCGACTGATGACATATCCTGTGGATAGGCCATCAATCAAAGTCCCGGAAAACCACTTTAAAGTGGTCTCTGGGACTTTTTCCTAGAGATAGGTAATCATTTTCTGTCTGGTGAGGTTTCAACAACCCACAGCCCAGCAACTGTATACACAGAGAACAGAGGTGGAAGCAGACAGCTCCATGTAGTGGCCATGATGGGTTACTGCAGCTCAGCTTCCATAGATGTGATTGGGTGCTGAAATACACGAACTCAAAATGGCCACTACACAATGTACAGATCTGTCTACTTCAGGCTCTGTTCATTGTGCACGCAGGTACGGATGCAGCCCCCACTGACCCACTGAGGATAAGTAATCAATAAAAAACTCCAGAAAAAAACCTTTATGTCTCATGTATAAAGCCACAAAACAGCAATGTGCACAAAAGTGAAGTGCAAGGGGTGTAGTTACATGGGGTGCATAGGTTGTGGTCACACCTAGGCTGTGGAACCTCAAAGACCCTCTAGAGGCCATCTGGAGCTTAATGGGGTTTTCTAGACATAACCTATCCAAAGGCCATCAATAGTTGATTGGCACCTGGCACCTCTGCTCCAAAGGAAATAAACAGTGAAAGGGAACCAGAAACCTTGGCTCTGTTTATAGTGGGGGTGCATCCCACTGAAGTCAATGGGAGCTGCCTTGCAGTTATCCAGCTCCACCACTACAAACAATGTATGGATACAAGACTTCCAGCTCCCATACACTGTTTATTTCCAGCGCCAAGATTAGGCCATCAACAGTTTTTTGGATTGAAAACCCCGAACTTTATTTATTTTTTCTCACCCTAATCTGTATTAGGTACTTCTCCAGGATACCCCTTTAGGGTCTGTTCAAACCACAGAATCTCCACATTGAACTCAGATCAGGAATTCTGCTTGAAGATTCAGCTGCACTAATCGAACATTGGTGTGAATGGCTCTTCCGCCCAGCCGCTTATTCCCACACTAAATTAGCAATTTTTGCCCAAAATGCTCCAAGCTTTAATGTTTTTGTGGGTAAAGTATGTCAGGATATATAACACTTCTTCACTTAACATTCTTAGAACTTCTTAGACACTAACTAATCCAAATTTAAAAAGAAAATGAATAAATAAAATATCTGACGAGATCCTAGAAAATATCACGTTATCTTCTGTCTTTCGCCGTCGGATGAAAGTATTATGTATATATAAGCCTTTACTTTGTAATTGTGGCCCTAGAAATATGAGAGATTTGTACTTACACAGCAGTAATTAAAAAGCTGTCTTTGGAATTGTATTTTCAGACGGAAATTAAAGGTTTTCGCCGGTCTCACTCCCACATTGGGTAGAAAGCAACACAAAAAAGGAGTTAAATGGCTATAGCATATTAATTGTAATGAGACCAGGCAATGGGATTGTATGAATTCCATCTGCACTGTAAGTCCTTGCTAAATCCTGCCCTTTCAGGGAACAGAGCTGTGAAATTACTATGTGTTAGAACATAATTATGCCTTTACAGCGCACTGACATTTGTAGCAAGTGTGGAAGAGGAGCCGAGACCTCTGTGTCCTTTTTTAATTTTTAGGTTTTGAGGGTATTTTTTTTTTTTATCATCATCAATGAAAAAATGTAAAAATAATCATAAACAGAGATTCTATGGTTATGTAAATTATTTAAAGGCGCCTAATGGTCTTTTTTATTGCTTTATTAAAGGGGTATTCCAGGAATATTTTTTATTTGACTATGCTACAGGGGCTGTAAAGTTAGTGTAGTTCATAATATAGTGTCTGTACCTGTGTGTGATGGTTTTCTAACAATTCTTCTGTGATTTTCACCCCAATATTTATTTTTAACAGCATACAAAATGACTGTTGTCTCAGATTTTTCCCAGGTTGCAATGCAGCCGAGACCTGACTCACTAGTCAGCTGATGACAGGAAGCCTGTCTGCTTCAATGGGTGGAGGGATCAATCTGCAACTAATCCAACAGCTGTAGGCACCCTGATTGAAAACCACAGGTCTTTTGAATGGATGCAGCTCATTTATGTTTCAATGGGTGGGGTGGCTGATGTGTGGGAGGGAGGAAAATGGAATTATGGGATTTGTAGGCAAAAGAAGAAAACTCAAAACTGCCCGGGTCAGCACAAGAAACTGTCGCTTAGCCAATCACTGTCCAGCCTCAGCTAGTGATTGATTGAGTGACAATGTGATGCGTTAACAGCAGCACCAGAAAGTTAAGTTTAGTGGGGGGTGAAGTTCCTGAGGGGGAGAAGAGAGGTATAAACAGGCTTTTTTTTATTTTTATGAGGCAGCCTGGGCAAATTTCATAAAAAAACTTTTTGCTGGACAACCTCTTTAAACACTGCTCTTTTACTGCTTCAAAAAAATGCACAAACTACTGTGTGTGAACATAGTCTAAGAATGCACCACATTTAGTGGCTCAACTTAAACTGTCTAGTCTTAGTTTGTACCATCTATTATAGTTGGCTTGGTTATACATAAAAAAATGTGTGGCAAAAATTTTAGGCACACTTAAGGGGGTATTCCTGGATTTTTTTTTACTAACTGTAAAGTTAGTGTAGTTCGTAATCTAGTGTCTGTACCTGTCTCTAATGGCTGGTCTCATATTCTTATGTGATCTTTGCTCTGAATGTTCATTTTTAACAGCATACAAAATGACTCCTGTCTCTGGTATTTCCCAGGATGCAGTGCGGCCGAGACCTGACATCACGAGTCAGGTGATAACAGGGAGCCTGTTCTGCTTCAATGGGTGGCGCAACCACAGGGAATTAGCAACAGCTGGAGGCACCCTGATTAGAAAGCACTGACCTTTTTCATTATATCCAGCTTGTTTGATGTTCAATGGGTGGGGTGGCTGATGTGTGGGAGGTAGGAAAGGGGAATTATGGAATTTGTAGTAAAAAAGAAAACTTTGCAGGAAATACTAAGGTTCACAAACAGATAGCCACAGCCAGGGCCGGATCATCATTGGCACTCATGGAGCGCCTGCTCCGGGCACCGTGCCCGCAGGGGCCCCCGTCACATTCGGGGCATCCCTGTGTCCCGAAAAATCTTTTCAGGACATAAGAATGTCCCAGTTACGTCTCTGCGGTGGCCCCCGCGTTAACTTTAAAAACGAAGGGGCCGCCGGAAGGTAGCGCACTCAGGGACGTCACTGACGTCCCGTGTGTGCGCCCATAGAAGAGCAGAGCGGAGCAGTGAGGAGGACGTGCGGGTATGGTAAGTCACCACTCACCAGCACGTCATCTTCAGTGTTCTGACCACCACTCCTCTCCGGTCCCGGGACCTACTGCTATGGCCCATAGGCCATAGCAGTAGATCATGACCCCGGATCGGAAGAGTGGTGGTCGGAACACTGGGGCAGTAAACAGGCATACAGCCTCCAGCCATACACTGTATGTGGCTGAAGGTTGTATGTCTGTGGGGAAACTGCACTGCACATTAGCACTGCACTGCACTGCAGCTAATGTGCAGAACTATACTGCACCTAATGTGGGGAACTATACTGCACCTAATGTGGGGAACTATACTGCACCTAATTGGGGGAACTGTACTGCACCTAATGTGGGGAACTATACTGCACCTAATGTGGGGAACTATACTGCACCTAATGTGGGGGGGGGGGACTATAATGCACCTAATGTGGGGGGGGGGACTATAATGCACCTAATGTGGGGGGGGGGGGACTATAATGCACCTAATGGGGGGGGAACTATACTGCACCTAATGTGGGGGGAACTATACTGCACCTAATGTGGGGGGGGGAACTATACTGCACCTAATGTGGGGGAACTATACTGCACCTAATGGGGGGGGACTATACTGCACCTAATGGGGGGGGGGGAACTATACTGCACCTAATGTGGGGGGGGAACTATAATGCACCTAATGTGGGGGGGGGGGACTATACTGCACCTAATGTGGGGGGGGGGGGAACTATACTGCACCTAATGTGGGGGGGGGGGGGGGGACTATACTGCACCTAATGTGGGGGGGGAACTATACTGCGCCTAATGTGGGGGGGGAACTATACTGCACCTAATGTGGGGGGGGGAACTATACTGCACCTAATGTGGGTGAACTGTACTGCACCTAATGTGGGTGAACTGTACTGCACCTAATGTGGGGGAGCTATACTGCACCTAATGTGGGGGAACTATACTGCACCTAATGGGGGGGGGGACTATACTGCACTTAATGTGGGGGGGGGGGGACTATACTGCACCTAATGTGGGGGGGGGACTATACTGCACCTAATGTGGGGGGGGAACTATAATGCACCTAATGTGGGGGGGGGAACTATACTGCACCTAATGTGGGGGGGGGGGAACTATACTGCAGCTAATGTGGGGGGGGGAACTATACTGCACCTAATGTGGGGGGGGGAACTATACTGCAGCTAATGTGGGGGGGGGGGACTATACTGCACCTAATGTGGGGGGAACTATACTGCGCCTAATGTGGGGGAACTATACTGCACCTAATGTGGGGGAACTATACTGCATCTAATGTGGGTGAACTGTACTGCACCTAATGTGGGGGAGCTATACTGCACCTAATGTGGGGGAGCTATACTGCACCTAATGTGGGGGAGCTATACTGCACCTAATGTGGGGGAACTATACTGCACCTAATGGGGGGAACTATACTGCACCTAATTGGGGGGGACTATACTACACCTAATGTGGGGGAACTGTACTGGACCCCTAATGTGGGGGAACTGTACTGCACCCCTAATGTGGGGGAACTGTACTGCACCCCTAATGTGGGTGAACTGTACTGCACCCCTAATGTGGGTGAACTGTACTGCACCCCTAATGTGGGGGGGAACTGTACTGCACCCCTAATGTGGGGGTGAACTGCACTGCACCCCTAATGTGGGGGGGGAACTGTACTGCACCCCTAATGTGGGGGGGAACTGTACTGCACCCCTAATGTGGGGGTGAACTGCACTGCACCCCTAATGTGTGGGGGGGAGCTGTACTGCAACCCTAATGTGGGGGGGGGGAACTGTACTGCACCCCTAATGTGGGGGGACTGTACTTCACCCCTAATGTGGGGGGGAACTGTACTTCACCCCTAATGTGGGGGGGAACTGTACTTCACCCCTAATGTGGGGGGGAACTGTACTTCACCCCTAATGTGGGGGGGAACAGTACTGCACCCTAATGTGGGGGAACTGTACTGCACCCCGAATGTGGGGGGGGGAACTGTCCTGTACCCCTAATGTGGGGGGGAAACTGTGCTGCACCCCTAATCTGGGGGGGAACTGTGCTGCACCCCTAATGTGGGGGGGAACTGTACTTCACCCCTAATGTGGGGGGGAACTGTACTTCACCCCTAATGTGGGGGGGAACAGTACTGCACCCCTAATGTGGGGGAACTGTACTGCACCCCGAATGTGGGGGGGGGGGACTGTCCTGTACCCCTAATGTGGGGGGGAAACTGTGCTGCACCCCTAATGTGGGGGGGAACTGTACTGCACCCCTAATGTGGGGGGGAACTGTACTGCACCCTTAATATGGGGGGGGAACTGTACTGCACCCCTAATGTGCGGGGAACTGTGCTGCACACTTAATGCGGGGACTTATACTGTACCTAATGCGGGGACTTATACTGCACCTAATACGGGGGAACTACAACCTAATGCGGGGGAACTACAACCTAATGCGGGGGAACTATACTGCTCCTAATGCGGGGGAACTATACTGCACTTAATGTGGGGGAACTGTCGGGGGGGGGGGCATCATTTGGAAGTGCTCCGTCTTCCAGGCAGCCTTAATCTGGCCCTGTCCACAGCTTTATGGTAATCTCACAACAGCCATTTAACCCAAAGACAAGCGCAGATCCTTCCTAAGCATGTCCATTACTGAGTGGCAGGTAGGTGCTAACATCACCTTATGGTGGAGAACCCCTTTAACCCACACTTACTATAACTAGGCCACACGCAAAAAGCCTTACCCCCTTGTTATGGAAGGCACAAAACGGTCTAAATCACATTGAAAATGTGGTGCAAGGCATGTGCGCCAGTATTTTTTCACGAGGCAGTTTTAATCAGCTGTTGACTGTCCGGTCATGCTGACAGTTGTAGTTTTGCAACAGCTGGAGGCACCCTCCTGGTTGTAAACACAGTTTGAATCAACTAACAAGAGAACATAGTACAAAACGTTACCCTGTCTCCAGGCCTGACCATCGGCTCCTGTTTAGTTCCCAGTTTATGTAATATATTGTAGGCAACCTTCATACTTCTAGTCCATAGTTTTCCTGTTAAAAAAATAATTATTAGAATCATATTTCTATCCAAATGTAAAACCAAAATGATGCCTGACAGTACAGCATTTCTCAAAATAGGACTCTTTCTTAAGACCGTTCACTTAGGAAATTGTCTTAAATTTTTTTGTTCTTGAGCAGCCAACAAGTCTTATTCAAGGTAACACCAACTTTGTCTTCTTTAACTTTTTCCAGATCATTCTTTATCATTCTTTCCTGTGTTCGCTCGGGCTTCACATGATATATTTATTAAATAAAATGAGCTATAAATTACTTATTTCTGAGAAATGGGGGGGGGGGCTCAAAACAGACGGAAAAGCGGAGGCAAATATGAAATATTAAAAGAAAATGTAGTATTTATTTATTTATTTCACATAAGGTCTCAGTCTCAGGCCATGTTCACACAATAGAATTTCTGAGCAGAATCCGTCGGAAAAATTCTGTTGAAAATTTAGCAAACAGTTACTATTTCCTTTCCCTGAGTTTGTTGAGAAAAGTCAAAGAATCCTTGCAGGAGGATCAGTAATTCATAAAAGATGTCTTATTTTAAAAGAAGATTTACAGATGAAGAAGAGCTAAATGTGACAGTTATCTATTTAGAGTTGTAATTAATAATGTCGGGATAGAATGACCCCCCCCCCCTCTCCTAAATACAGCATAACACAATATGTATGACAAAATACTACTTTGTAATCCAGCTCTGCTGTATCTGGAAACATGCCAGGAGCAGTTGTGCATGGACTGCATTAATATATAGCCTGCGACAAATATTCTTGCTACACACAATGTCTACTGCCACTGGAAATATGTATTCTATAAAAAACATTGCAAAAAAATCTAATTTGTACTTAAATTTTATAATTTAATTAAATAAAAATTTATATCACACTTTATTCCATATTTGACTTCTCCCAGGCTGTCCCTGAAAACTACATAGCAAAAATTAAATTGGGGGGGGTCTTTCTAATTTCTAGGGCAAACATGCATATCGTGTGGGTGAGAGAGGAGGTAGGAGAAAGCGTATGCTTTTATGCATGTTGGGTGACTCAGTTACTACAGGACATGTTGCCATCACTTCATAATCAGGGGCGGACTGACTGGCTGGTCCATTCGGACGTGGTCCAAGGGCCCGGCCAGGTAAAGGGCCGCCGCAGCTGCTGAGCCTCCAGGACACTTGTCCCAGATCCCTAGTCAGACAAGCTCTACTTTCTATGTTCTTTTCTATGTAAATAAATAGGGATGAAAGGAACCTGATTGATGGCTCCCCCCCCCCCCCCCCAGCACAGGAAGAGCTGACAGGCCTACCGGGAACACCACAGAGCGGGCGCTTCATGTGAGGGTGAGTAATGTCCCTGTGTGCTGCCTCTTTCCCCTCTGATCAGCAGTATAACCTGGGGGTGGGGTGTGTGTAAAGTAGCAGCCCAGTGGGGACACTTTCCCTCCTCCCATGTCCACAGGTCACCAACAGGTCGCATTACCAAAAATTATTTGTGAACAATCACGGACAAAAATGGCATTGTTTTACCGCAATTTTTGAAATCCCGGTAAAACCGTGCTATTTTTGCCACAATTTTTCAAAAAATTGTTCTGGTGATGCAACCTGTTTGTGACCTGTGGACACTGGAGGAGGGAAAGAGACCCCCCGCTGAGGCCACAACATGTGGACACACTGCTTGTTTACTTATTATTAACCCCTTAAGGGTACATTCCCACGTACAGGATCTGCTGCATATTTTGTGCAGCTGATGTTGTTACTCATTAGCTTCAATGGGTAGCAAAATCAGCTGCACAAAATATGCAGCAGATCCTGTAGGTGTGAACGTACCCTAGGGATGCACGGCATACATGTACGCACAGTGTCTGCTCCCACTGTGTTGTATAAATCATTAGCCGGAACCATCAGCTAATGCCAGACATCACCGATCCGGCTGTTGTCTGAAATTAAACCTTTGGACACCGCTATCAAAGATGATGGCTGTGTCTAAATCTGATCAGGACCACTGCAGCAAAATCGCAGGGTCCCAATCAGCTGAGAGGAAAGCTGAAGAGGCCCTACCTGGCTCAGTGTCGTCCGATCGGCGCTCCAAGTATAGGCAGCCTGTATAAGTAGAACGCTAATAACACTGATGAATGTTGTGCTATAGTACAGCATTGGTTAGTGTTTGCGAACAAAAGGTGATAAAAAAAGGTAAAACAAAACCTATATAATTTGGTTATCCGTGTAATAATATACTATTATCATAAAGATAACGTGTCATTTTTGTGTAGTAACAAACCCCTCCAGAATTTGCAAACTGCGCTGTTTTAAAAAGAAAATTCGACCCACAAATATTTTTATTTGCTTTCGCCATAGATTTTATGGTAAAATGAGTGATGTAATGACAAAGTACAATTGGTGGAGCAAAAAAACAAGCCTCAGAGAATGGGGCGGGGCAGAGGTGTGGCCAGGGGCTGACTGGGGGCCCTTGCTTTATTTGGTCCGGCAGCCCTGAGTGTTGTCCGCCCCTGTCCATAATAGTTACAACTCTTTGCCCTTCCCAATTAAAGTAGGAAGAGCAGCTCTAAAATACAAATTTGCACATGGCATATTACATGGAATAGATACTTTTAAGGGGCGCAGGAAATGGAAAATAAGACCTAAAAATATGTGTTAAGCTAAATAAAGCAAAAAGAGAAATGCATGGCAAACCTAAAAGTCAAAGAAAGATGTTTATATTGCGATATATCTGTTCTTGTCAGGCTGTAAGAATTAAGCCTGGGTCTGGATGTAATCCACTGACAGGTCAAAGCAATATATAACTCTTGAAAGGAACATGAAGTTTCTGATACAAGTTGTTTTTAGCTGACAGCCTGAGAAAAATAGACCCTTGTCAGAAAGTGAATACATAATTGCATTTTTTATTACTGTTTATATCAGTTTTGATATCAGAATGTTCAAAGATATTGGAAGAGATTTATCAAAAACCTGTTGACCAGTTGCTTATAGCAACCAATCAGATGTCTTAAATTTTAAAAAATGTTTCTGAGAAATTAAAGAAGAAACGATCTGATTGGTTGCTGATTGGTTGCTTCTCATCTGCACAGGTTTTGATAAATCCCCCCCAGTAACCCCCCCTCAGTAACGAGGGGCTAACAGCTTGGGGATGAAGATCTAAGAATGAAGAATCACCAGTTGGGAACAGATATCGAAGAATAGGGGTCACCAGTTTGGGAACCAAGAACTAAGAATGAGGGGTGACCAGTTTGGGGAAAGAAATCTGAGAATAAGAGGTCACTGGTTTGGCAACGGAGATCTGAAAATGAGGGGTCATCAGTTTGGGGACAGAGGTCTGAGAATGTCAACCACTGTCCAGGCAAGCTAGAAACTTTAGTTTTGAAACATCTGGATCGCGCCCTTCACCTGCTTATTCTAATGATCGGTGGGGGGTCTCAGCACCAAGACCCTGACCGATCAAAACTTTTGACAATTCAAATTTTTTTTTTAATGACTGGAACACTTAAATTTCAATGAAAAGGAAAAACTCTAAAGCCATTCTGCAATGATCTATGAGTAAATTATTCAATCACTATTTCTTATACAGCCTTGTTATAGTAAGAGAGTTTTTTTCTTTGAATATTCAATCCGCCTGTTTCCATGAGAAAGTGTGTTAATGATTAATGAGTAACTAACTCCATGACCACAAGGCAAATTAAATATACACTTTTATTTTCTTATATAAACTGCTCAAAAAATAAAGGTAACACTTAAACAACACAATGTAACTCCAAGTCAATGACACTTCTGTGAAATCACACTGTCCACTCAGGAAGCAACACTGATTGACAATCAATTTCACATGCTGTTGTGCAAATGGATCAGACAACAGGTGGAAATTATAGGCAATTAGCAAGACACCCCCAATAAAGGAGTGGTTCTGAAGGTGGTGACCACAGACCACTTCTCAGTTCCTATGCTTCCTGGCTGATGTTTTCATCACTTTTGAATGCTGGAGGTGATTTCACTCTAGTGGAAGCATGAGACTGAGTCTACAATTCACACAAGGGGCTCAGGTAGTGCAGTTCATCCAGGATGGCACATCAATGCGAGCTGTGGCAAGAAGGTTTGCTGTGTCTGTCAGCGTAGTGTCCAGAGCATGGAGGTGCTACCAGGAGACAGGCCAGTACATCAGGGGACGTGGAGGAGGCAGTAGGAGGGCAACAACCCAGCAGCAGGACCACAACCTCCGCCTTTGTGCAAGGAGGAGCATGAGAAGCACTGCCAGAGCCCTGCAAAATGACCTCCAGCAAGCCACAAATGTGCATGTGTCCACTCCAATGGTCAGAAACAGACTTCATGAGGATTGTATGAGGGCCCAACATCCACAGGAGGGGGTTGTGCTTACAGCCCAACACCGTGCAGGATGTTTTGCATTTGCCAGAGAACACCAAGATTGGCAAATTCGCCACTGGCACCCTGTGCTCTTCACGGATGAAAGCAGGCTCACTGAGCACATGTGACAGACATGACAGAGTCTGGAGACGCCGTGGAGAACGTTCTGCTGCCTGTAACATCCTCCAGCATGACTGGTTTGGCAGTGGGTCAGTAATGGTGTGGGGTGGCATTTCTTTGGGGGGCCGCATAGTATACCATGTGCTTGCCAGAGGTAGCCTGACTGCCATTAGGTTCCGAGATGAGATCCTCAGATCCCTTGTGAGAACATATGCTGGTGTGGTTGGCCCTGGGTTCTTCCTAATGCAAGACAATGCTAGATCTCATGTGGCTGGAGTGTGTCAGCAGTTCCTGCAAGAGGAAGGCATTGATGCTATGGACTGGCCCGCCCGTTCCCCAGACCTGAATCCGATTGAGCACATCTGGGAGATCATGTCTCGCTCCATCCACAGACTGTCCAGGAGTTGGTGGATGCTTTAGTCCAGGTCTGGGAGGACATCCCTCAGGAGACCATCTGCCACCTATCTGGAGCATGCCCAGGCGTTGTAGGGAGGTCATACAGGCACATGGAGGCCACACACACAACTGCGCCTCATTTTGACTTGTTTTAAGGACATTACATCAAAGTTGGATCAGCCTGTAGTGGGGTTTTCCACTTTGAGACTCCATATTCAGACCTCCATGGGTAAAAGGGGTATTTCAAAAAAATTTTTTTTTTTTTAGATATCAACTGGATCCAGAAAGTTAAACAGATTTGTAAATTACTTCTATTAAAAAATCTTAATCCTTTCAATAATTATCAGCTGCTGAAGTTGAGTTGTTGTTTTCTGTCTGACAACAGTGCTCTCTGCTGACATCTCTTCTTGTCTCGGGAACTGCACAGAGTAGAAGAGGTTTGCTATGGGGATTTGCTTCTAAACTGGGCGGTTCCCAAGACACGTGTCGTCCGAGAGCACTTACACAGAAAACAACAACTCAACTTCAGCAGCTCATAAGTACTGAAAGGATTAAGATTTTTTAATAGAAGTGATTTACAAATCTGTTTAACTTTCTGGAGCCAGTTGATATATATATATATATATATATATATATATATATTTATATATATATATATATATATATATATATATATATATATATATATATATATAAAAGTTTTTTCCTGGATAACCCCTTTAATAAATTTGATTTCCATTGATAATTTTTGTGTGATTTTGTTGTCAGCACATTCAACTATGTAAAGACTAAAGTACGGTATTTCATACGATTAGTTCATTCATTCAGATCTAGGATGTGTTATCTTAGTGTTCCCTTTATTTTTTTTGAGCAGTATATTTTTTGCAGCCCAGGGGGCAAGGCAGTCAGCTAACAGAGGGGATGTAGGAGTGCAAGACCCGCTAATAAGATTTGCCTTTTAGCTTCAAATGTAAACATTGAGTTCAGGCGAATCAACAAGATCTTCAAAGTTTATTTGCCAAAGATTTACTATGGCAGGAGACAACCAAACATTCCAACCAAATAGTTGAGAGTCAAGAAAATGTAAAAAAAAATAAAAATTACATGAATAAAAAATTAATTTAGCAACCCTGAAATTCTCTACACAAATGTATTTTTTTCATGGTACAAGTTAATAAAAAAATAAATAATAAATTAAAGAATGTCCCATGAAAGGCAACACCTAGCTAGGGTATAAAACATTTTTCAAAAACTATAAAACTCCAACATTACATCCAACATCTGACCACTAAAAGTTATATCAAATAGGTTAAAGCAAAACCTCAGTGAACCCTTTATTACTTTTCATACACAGCTACTAAGACAGGTCATGGATTTCAAGTGCCCCACTGTATATTGGCAGTAATTTCCTCCTGCGCTGTAGAAAAGCGATGAAGGAAAACTGATCACGTTCATACGAATAAGACAGTTCACATCTTGACTCATTTCCCCCTTCCGGCCTGTAAAAATAATGACAGCTGGACCCTAGACAACTGATGCCAAATTATGTACTTTGCCATCGGTTGTGGCATCAGTTGCGACCAGTTTTAGGCAGGGTTCACTGAACCGGATTGCCAGATATATGTGAACCCAACCGAAGACAAAAAGATTGACTGGCTTAAACTCTCCAAAAAAGGTAACTAAAGAGAAGCAACCCTGTTCCTGGCCTATGATAACAGTAGGATTTCTTTAAATTGCTGAAGCATTTCACAGTGAATCATACACCACGCAATAAGGGATCCTAAACGTGTTTTATGATACTGTGGTTTGGGAATACAAAAAAAAAAAAATCATATTACCGTAATACAAATAAGTAAAAATAACAACTGTTGCTATATACAGTATGAACCTTGGATTGGGATTTGCTAGGGACTGTTCATTCAATACTGTATAAATCTATTGGTCTATAAATACAGTACATATGACTAAGATATCTACAAGGTTACAAACACTAATTCCAATATAATAAAATCATCAGCACAACAAGTAAGGAGAAAATGAATATGAGATTGCTCAGGCGCTGTATTTATTATTGCCAGGAAAATTGCATTTCATGTCACGTTATGGGTGTTTGCACCGTCTGATCACACAACAAATCACTAGAGCAATTTTTAGAAATTATCATCTGCAGACAGCCAGACTGGATCATAGTGTCGGCCATTAAGTGCTCCAATTTAGAACCAATTTACTAAGTGCTTTTTCAGAGCTCAGCAACAAATACAATGAAGGATTTCTGGTGAGTGTTCTTTTAAAGCAACTAGTGCCTGTAATGTTGGCAAATACCCAAGGGAGTACAAAGAAACCTTAGGGCTCTTCCAAATATCTTACTTTTTCACTTATGTTTTGCCAACTGATTTTGCTCCAGTTTCCCTGTTGATTCCACCTTTTCAACACTGAGGTGGGGCCCCATCTCTTACTTTAGAGAACTTTAGCCCCCACCTTTTAAGACAAACTGCTCTTGGGAGTAAATGCCAGCTCCATCAATTATCAGCCCCAGCCATGTCCCGCTTTAGCAGGTAATTGGCTAAGAGAGACTTTACTCTTGAGAACAGGTCATCTTGGACGGTACGGCCCAAAACTCTCCGAGGTAAGAGACGGGGACCCATTATGGAGATCACAAGGGGGTTGTCCAACCCTTGGGACCCCCTGCTATGTCCAGAATGGAGCTTGTCTTTTACCTCAGAGAGCTTTGGCCTCTACCATCAGACACTTGTTACCTAGATAACCCCTATAAAACTCCCCTGCTTATACCTCTGCTTTAAATCTCATCTACTGGCCTGATACTGCAATCCACTGTGGATAAATACACAGTATTTTCTCCCACAATCCCCCACTGCATGCCCAGTGGGGACTAACTACCAATACCTCCAGGACTGAGACCAAGAAACTACAGCCAAACTGAGCATGCGTGACCACCTTAGTATAATCCATAAGGTGGACATAACCAGGGCAACAGGTTATCAAAGCAGAGCAGGCACATTGGTTATTAGTGAACAGTAGTTTCTTAAAAATGCTTGTACATTTGAAATATATTTACTTACAAATAATGCATCAGTAGACATATTTATATTAATGGGAAAACCCCCTTAATTTATCTTTAGTTACAGCTGAAGTACTCATTTACAGATTACACAAGAATACACAAAGGCTCTGAGAGCAGAAAGAACCCTTAATATTAATTCCAGAGGGACTTACAGTAGTTTGTAAGAGAAGCTTTGAACTGGAATCACACAGAGTAGAAAGCGTTCACTGTAAAGTTTAGCTATGATTTAGACAAATAGTATAAAAAATGTTTTCAACAAAAATTCAGTAAGTTTTAATTATCTAAGGAGTTAAATATTGATTATTTTTATACCAAAGGGATAAAAAAAAACTGTTGTAAGAAGATTAAATTGAAAGCAGAAAACTGTGGGTGTAAAATAACCAAAACCTCCAACTTCAATCAGCGGTTTCTTTACTCCTCAGACCTTTAAGGTAGATCGATACACTCTGGGAGATACCTGGGGCACCATGGGGAACTGACAAAATGGGAGGACTCATATGACTGCAAATATTACTTAATGCCATGCCAAAAGAACTGGGACATACCCCTGGTGACACCACTGCTGCCAACTTGTTCCTCATAAATGGAACTTACATCTAGGGCACTGGTATAATCTCCAGATTATTTGCAAACATGATAGTCAAGCCACTATAAATATATATATATATATAAATGGGAAGAGGATTTAGGGTGATGGGATACATCAGAAGTGACCACAATGACATCTACATGACCCTGGATGACATCTATATGAGCATCCTGAGGAAGCAATGAAAGTGCGCTCGGGGTCCAGCACACAGCGCTATCGCAATATGGGTGAGCTGCATGTCCTGGTATTTGTCACTTTATATGAGGAAACAATTTAGGATGGTAATTTTTGCACTAGATGTAATCTGATTAGGTGGGTTGTTACTCTTGGCACTAGTCACTTTATTACAAAAGATTACCGTAGATTACGGATGTTATATCTTCACCTATTTGAATATATTGAGGCATCTATTTTGCCATCCCTTTATGTATTATATTGTGGATCTGCAGCTACCCTTATTGTAAAAAACGTACCTAAATTATTAACTTTATGCGCTACACTGGCTGTAATTTCTGTATTTTTGTAAACATCTCAATGGATTATTGTGTACTTATTTTACACAGTACGCGGTGCAACAGATTCTTCTTCTTGGTATACGTTGTTGTAAAGATGTTGAGGCCATAGTATTTAAAGGGGTATTATGGCCAAATACATCTTATCCCCTATCCAAAAGATAGGGGATAAGATGTCTGATCGCGGGGTGTCCCAGCAGCAGACCCCCCCATGATCAGACATCTTATCCCCTATCCTTTGATCTCCGTGCAGCATGCGTTTCCGGGACTGGAGAAGTGACACCACGCCATGCCCCTTCCCATAGACATGAATGGAGAGGGCGTGACGTCACATCTCCAGTCCCGGAAACACAGAGGTTTCCAAGACTGGAGCAGCAGCCCAGCATAGAATGCCGATGCTGCACGGAGATCACGGGGAGTCCAAGCAGCGGCCCCCCACAATCACACATCTTATACCCTATCCTTTGGAGAGGGGATAAGATGTCTTTGGCAGGAGCACCCCTTTAAAGCCTATCTGCATTGTGAAATGATGTCCCCCGTGCATCTTTTGTGTTTCAGAAATTTCAGACTCAAAAGCACTTGGCATCGCATTTGCTAAGGGCCTCGGTGATGTAATCTCCGGTAATACGGCGCTAATAATCCCGATGGTAATCCTGGTGCTTGCATTGGTTAATAATGGGTAAGTATCCCAAAATCTCCACAAGAAATTATCACAATGAAAAAACTGTAGTTTTCACCAAACATTCTCTTTAAGGAAGCATTACTTTTTGCACTCTTGTGAGAAAGCTTAGGGCTGAGGGCATAAACAGAGAACTTAAAATATAAATAGTGTAATTGACACATGGGCCCCTTACTTTTCTGACCATTGACACATGGCCACCCACCTTTCCCAACCATTGACACATGCTGCTCATCCTTTCTTGACCACTGACACATGTTCGCTACCTTTCATCCATTAACACATGGCCACCCATCTTTCTCGACCACTGACAGATATATCATATCTTCTTTTCTTAACCACTGACGCATGGGCACCTCCTTTCCAGATCATCATTAGACCTCCATTCTTGATCATTGATGCATGGTCCCTCTTCTTTCCTAGCCATTCACATATGGTCACCCACCTTTTTTGACCACTGACACATTGCCCCCCTCGTTTCTTGACCACTGACACATGGCCCTCACTTTTCAGACCATCATTAGACCTTCTTTCCTAATCATTGATGCATGGTCCCCCTTCTTTCCTGACCACTGACACAGGGTCCCCACCATACCTGACAAGCCAAACCATGAATTGCACATTGTAATTGCAATATGGACAAATAATATTAACTAAAATGCATTTAAAAATGTATGAATGTCAGAATGTATACGAAAGCCACAGCAGTAAAGTCATTCATCACAGTGACATTACCTTCATTATATTCCTTTTAACTGATTAATTTGTGTGCAAAAGTCACTCCACAACTTCCACACCCTTTAGTTAAGACTAGCCTTTGGTGTTCACCTTATCTGTCCATCTGTTCTTCGTTTATGTTCCAAAGAAATAGACCCTTCATCTGGTTTCATAACATTCAATGATGTTAAACAACTTTGATCTTTTCTTTCCCCCAAACTGTGCGAGTCAACACAAATCCAGACTCTTACCATATGTCAATATGTAGAGTGGTTTTCCATTTGTATCCATAGTGGTAAGGCAGGGCGCTTTAGGTGATATGGTTCCCCATCGCTGTAGTGCTGCTTCTAATGAAGGCGGCCAGTTTGTGACTACTCCCAACTGCTCTCCTCGCATGGCTAACATCTGCGCTCCTTCTGGTTTTGGCTGGTTTGGGTCAGGCTGTTGAACTTCATAGAAAATATAATGACAGATTTAGCATTAATACAAGAGAAAATACTCTCCTGTGCAACAAGAATGTAAGCCACTGCAACACATTGTAGATTTAATTATATTTATTTCTTTATGGACTTCTTTATGTTGTGGTTTAGCCATTTTACGCCCCTTCAGGACCAGATTATATTGGGCTCTAGGAACACATTTTTTTTTTTTTGCACCATACTTGGTGTCTTGCTCATTCAACGTGCATGAAAAGAAAAAAATTGTTTAAAATCATGGCAAGTGCCAAAGAGGCTGTCTCTTCTCCCTACATGCCCGAAAGGCTCAGTTCTTGACCTGACTGGATGCTAGAGCTGTCAATCATAGCGGAAACTTGGGGAAACCTAATACTGGTCCCTTCATGCACCTAACCTGAAGAGCCTAACTCCTTGACACTCATATCAATAGACAAGAGAGTCAACAATGTTTTATTTCCGATGGTGATGAGTATAGTGATCATTGTTATACTGAAGGGATCAGTGTTTTCTCTGATCCTGACAGGTGTGTAAGGAGAATGTCTGTCAATGAACCTGCAAGATCATGACAAATATGTCATGTTGCGGCAATTGATGTACATTTTCATCAAGGCGCTGGAATAGGTGATGTTGCTCTTTAAACATTTTAATAGGGAACTGCATTATTGTGGATAAATACTACATAGCCTCTGTGGTGTTCTGGAAAACAATCTGGACTATCAGCGGTGCCGCAAGATGTTATTTTGAAACTCCCAATTACATATGATAATTTGTACATTTGTAAGCTGACTGCTTGCAGAAACAGAAGTTTATTTCCATACCACTGTCATGTGACCTAACAGCCTATGCGAAATTACGTAATCGGCATCTGATCTTCAACATTGCATATGGAATTGGCATTTGATCTTACATTGCAGTTTACTGTATATAAAATATTTAAGATTAAAAAAAAACTTGTCATTCAAATAATTGTATTGATTAAAAAATTTAGTATTTTGAATAATAAGCTAAATAAAGGAAAAAAAATGTATAAAAGATTAATATGAAACATTTCAATACACACATCATACACTGCTCAAAAGAATAAAGGGAACACTTAAACAACACAATGTAACTCCAAGTCAATGACACTTCTGTGAAATCCCACTGTCCACTCAAGAAGCAACACTGATTGACAATCAATTTCGCATGCTGTTGTGCAAATGGAACAGACAACAGGTGGAAATTATAGGCAATTAGCAAGACACCCCCAATAAAGGAGTGGTTCTGCAGGTGGTGACCACAGATCACTTCTCAGTTCCTATGCTTCCTGGCTGATGTTTTGGTCACTTTTGAATGCTGCCGGTGCTTTCACTCTAGTGGTAGCATGAGACGGAGTCTACAACCCACACAAGTGGCTCAGGTAGTGCAGCTCATCCAGGATGGTACATCAATGCGAGCTGTGGCAAGAAGGTTTGCTGTGTCTGTCAGCGTAGTGTCCAGAGCATGGAGGCGCTATCAGGAGACAGGCCAGTACATCAGGAGACGTGGAGGAGGTCATAGGAGGGCAACAACCCAGCAGCAGGACCGCTACCTCCGCCTTTGTGCAAGGAGGAGCACTGCCAGAGCCCGGCAAAATGACCTCCAGCAGGCCACAAATGTGCATGTGTCCACTCAAACGGTCAGAAACAGACTCCATGAGGGTGGTATGAGGGCCTGCCGTCCACAGGTGGGGGTTGTGCTTACAGCCCAACACCGTTCAGGACGTTTGGCATTTGCCAGAGAACACCAAGATTGGCAAATTCGCCACTGGCACCCTGTGCTCCTCACAGATTAAAGCAGGTTCCCACTGAGCACATGTGACAGACGTGACAGAATCTGAAGACGCCGTGGAGAATGTTCTGCTGCCTGCAACATCCTCCAGTATGACCAGTTTGGCAGTGGGTCAGTAATGGTGTGGGGTGGCATTTCTTTGGGAGGGCCACACAGCCCTCCATGTGCTTGCCAGAGATCCTCAGATCCCTTGTGAGACCATATGCTGGTGCGGTTGGCCCTGGGTTCCTCCTAATGCAAGACAATGCTAGACCTCATGTGGCTGGAGTGTGTCAGCAGTTCCTGCAAGGGGAAAGCATTGATGCTATGGACTGGCCCGCCCGTTCCCCAGACCTGAATCCGATTGAGCACATCTGGGACATCATGTCTCGCTCCATCCACCAACGCCACATTGTACCACAGATTGTCCAGGAGTTGGCGGATGCTTTAGTCCAGGTCTGGGAGGACATCCCTCAGGAGACCATTCGTCACCTCATCAGGAGCATGCCCAGGCATTGTAGGGAGGTCATACGGGCACGTGGAGGCCACACACAATACTGAGCCTCATTGTGACTTGTTTTAAGGACATTACATAAAGTGGGATCAGCCTGTAGTGTGGTTTTCCCCTTTGATTTTGAGTGTGACTCCATATCCAGACCTCCATGGGTTGATAAATTTGATTTACATTGATAATTTTTGTGATTTTGTTGTCAGCACATTCAACTATGTAAAGAAGAAAGTATTTCATACGATTAGTTCATTCATTCAGATCTAGGATGTGTTATCTTAGTGTTCCCTTAATTTTTTTGAGCAGTGTATTATCAATGTATCTTGTACTGATCCTAAATAAAAGCCTTCAGAGCTTCATTCTCAAACCTGCAGACTTTAGGGTAGAGCTATTCCTGCACACAATTCTGCTCACACTCAGCACACAGTTTATTTGGTAGGAAAAACTATTTTCCTCTATTAGAGGAGCTCATCTAAGCTGTTAGAGATGTATGTAACAAAAAGCCTGTTGACCATTTCCAATGACAACTAGAAGAAGTGTGAATACAGCTCTGGAGTGTAATAAAGGATATAACCTAGAATCAAGGTAAGCAGTTTATTATTTAATTCTAAGAGCATACAAACGTAGACAGACAGTCTTTAAAAGCACCAAATTTATCACCAAATAAATCTGGCGCATTTGTCTAGTCTAAGTCTTCATTGTTCCAAAAGCTTGTAGCTACAAAATACTGGTAGTCCAATAAAAAAGGTTTTACAAGATTCTACAACATTCTATGATTTTAGACTATCTATAAATTTGCCTACTTTACGCCAGAATCGTGTGCCAAAATTCTGGTCTCCAACGGCACATTTAGGCCAAGTCCCTTTCCAGAGAAGGCATACACCTTTCAACTAAGCACAAAATCCATCAAACAAGGTGCAAAATTGTTGAAAACACATAATAAAGGTGCCACAAGCCACATAACAGGGGTTTGGCACAAATAACGCCAGAATGCTGGTGCATTTGCATTACAAAGCCTGTCCCATTGTGTTTTTGAAGCCCTTTTGCCACTTTTTTAGATACACACAAATGTAACGTAACAAGTGTGCGAGGCTTCAGACTCTTGCCAAACAAGACTCATTTATCAAAATACTTCCCCACAGTTTTCGAAAACAAATAGAAGGCACACCTGGGGTTGTTTTTAACCTACAATAACTGCGTTCATCCTACTGATGAATCTGGCGACATACAATGCAATGAGGGAAGAGTCCTTAGAAATCTCTGCCAATGTATTTATAAAGACGATACATTCTGCATGGAGCATAATGTTAGGCATTTGCATCAAAAAAAGAAAGAAAAAAAAAACTAGGTTACTGCCATACAATATGTAAATGTTTTCACTTCCTATAAATATAGTGATATGTACACCCTGGGAAAGGACAGCAAGCAGACAGAATGTTACTGTGGTGTTTTTCTCCGCTATGTAATTAGACTAAACTATTGGGGATAGAAGGAGATTATTATGATATTAGCGTTCTGCCAGATCACAAATACCAGTTATTGGCTTTAGGCACCTCTCACATTTCAGAACTAATGAAAGTTGACAAATTGATCAGATGCAATTAGCGGTAACGTGACAGCGCGCCTATTCTGGCGGATTCAGGTGTGCAGCGCTTATTAATACTCTCCGAGGACACGAGACAGAGCAGGGAATTGTGCTACGCTACACGGAGAGATCATCTACTGCTTCTATTCACTGGGTTGTCCAAGCTGTGGGTTTTAACGAGCAACTGTCATGAAGAATATGCTTGTGACGCTGCACACACTGTGCACTAGGGCTTCACAAGCATATTCTAGACATACCTTTACAGGTCTGTTAGGCTGCTTTATACTTACACAATGTGGCTTCATAATCTCTCTGGGAGTCAGGCTCTGCTCCGGGTCACACCGCCTCTTTTTGCGCAGTTGATTGACAGACAGGGCTCGTCTGCTTGCAATGGCCCTGTGCAGCTCAGCTGTGATCGAGCCCTGTGTGTCAATCAACTGCGCAACATAGGCAAAGAGAGGCAGTGCAGCCCGGAGCAGAGCGGACCCCAGGCTCCGCCTCCCCGACTGTCAGCCTGACTCCTGGATGGATTATACAGCTGCATTTTGTAAGTATAAAGCAGCCTAACGGACCTGTAAAGGTATGTCTAGAATATGCTTGTGAAGCCCTAGTGCACAGTGTGTGCAGCGTCACAAGCATGTTCATTGTGACAGTTGCACTTTCAGCTGCTGCAGGAGTGATAAACCAAGGTATATCAGTTCTTGCTTTGTGTCCCTCTCGGTTTGCGACAAGCGGCAATAAACGGCACATCAACAAACGGAAGGCATCACACGATCATACTGTACTGACTTAGGGTATGTTCACACTACATAATTCCGGAATTACGCGCTGTGAACATAAACACATAAACATCAGTGAGAATTGGTTTCCACGAAACCCACTCACACTGAGCAGTTTCCGAGGCAGACAATTCTGCCGCTGAAATTGTTCCACACAAAGAAAGAACATGTTCATTCTTTGCGCAGAAGTCTGCGAGCACTACATAGCCGTCAATGGTGAAGGCACAGTGCCGCACGATCCTACCGCCGAAGTATTTCGGCGGCGGCCACCAGAATGGAATCTCCGCTCGCAAAATTCTGAGAGCGGAGATTCCGTTCAATCTCCGTAGTTACCTTAACATACCCTTAAGGTTTCATGTTGCTGAAAAAAATTGCTTGGTTCTCATCAATCTTTAATGTACTTTACAAAGCGTTTTGGGGTAATACATTTATTTCCCTAAATAGGAAATACATCACCACATCTTATGTAAAGAATCAATGCATAGCTTGGTATCAGCCATATCATGAACCAAATATACATATAAACATGGATGTGTGTTTACATTTTAAAGTCACGTGATGTGGTAATGTATTTCCTGTTTAAAGTCACGTGATGTGGTAATGTATTTCCTGTTTAAAGTCATGTGATGTGGTAATGTATTTCCTGTTTAAAGTCACGTGATGTGGTAATGTATTTCCTGTTTAAAGTCACGTGATGTGGTAATGTATTTCCTGTTTAAAGTCACGTGATGTGGTAATGTATTTCCTGTTTAAAGTCACGTGATGTGGTAATGTATTTCCTGTTTAAAGTCACATGATGTGGTAATGTATTTCCTGTTTAAAGTCACGTGATGTGGTAATGTATTTCCTGTTTAAAGTCACGTGATGTGGTAATGTATTTCCTGTTTAAAGTCACGTGATGTGGTAATGTATTTCCTGTTTAAAGTCACGTGATGTGGTAAAGGATTTCCTGTTGAAATTTAAGTGACGTGGTGATGTATTTGTTGTTTGGGGAGGGCCAGCCAATAGAAACTGCACCTCCCTCCAATGGAATCATAAGGACCATATGTCAACTACACTTATATATGTCTTGTGCTCCCTACAAAGTGAGAACCATTTGAATTTGCATATGTGTCACCCTATGAAGCGCTCGGCCCATTCTCTTCTTTTTTTTATATACTATGTGCCTTTTAGTAAATTACTAGTTAGAAGTATAGGACACATTTTCAATGTCTCCCAGAAGTTTGCAACGTATTAATAAAAACAAACGGTATTACTAACCTTCCAATAACTCCTCAAAGTCGTCAACAAAGAACTCCCGTAACGGTGGCCGCTTGGGTCTTTTTAAGGTGTTGACCAGTTGCTGGATCTTTGCAGACACTCTACTGCTTACAGGGACACCTGGAAAACCATAAACAAACAAAAAGATCAGTAATACATTAGCAACTCACAATAAAAACTAACACCGTGGTGGTTAGAATAGTTAGGTGTATTCAATAACTTTCGTTTTCAGATGTCTACATCTACTTTGAAGTAAGGGAGAAAATTGATATCTATATGTGAATTCTGGTAGAAAAACAGACATGGTGCACATCTACAATCGTGTATAATGATCTGATTGCTTCTCAGCATAATATCAAAAACTAACAGGTTGTTAGTATATATTTTTGATCAAAAAGTACAAGCCCACTCGCCACGTCAAGGCCACCTATTCAGAGTGGGTCCCTAACGTCCCTAGCATAAAATGGTGCAGCACCGGGCGGCGACCACCACTGCCGCGACGCCAATGCCCACAGGGGGGGAACAACCCGCTGGCAGAGCAGCCCCAATGCCACTCAAACCAGTCTATGGGCCGCACCCCCCCGCAGACACGGCGCCACGGCAGCAACGGACACCGCACAGCACCACACCAGTGTGAACAGGGATGTAATAGCTCACTTACCATACTCTCCCAGTCAGACTGGGAGGCAGCTAGGAAAGAAATGGCCCATGTGCAGCTAACTACTGCTTATATATCTTCCCCCTTTTTTTTTTTTTGAACATGTGCTGCACTCTTCCCCACCCCCTCAGCCCAAACTTATATAGGTGGTAATTAGCTAGGGCCATTTCACTCCTAGCTGCCTCCCAGTCTGACTGGGAGAGCAAGGTAAGTGAGCCATTACACCTTGTTCACACTGGTGTGGTGCGGGGCGGCGTTCGTTGCTGCCGTGGCGCCGTGTCTGCGGGCGGGTGCGGCCTATAGACTGGTTTGAGAGGCATTGGGGCCGCTCTGCCAGTGGGTCGCTAAACCCCCCCCCCCCCCCCGTGGGCACCTGTGTCGCGGCGGTGGTGGTCGCCGCCTGGTGCTACGCCATTTTATGCTAGGGACGTTAGGGACCCACTCTAAATAGGTGGCCTTGACGTGGCGAGTGGGCTTGTACTTTTTGATCAAAAATGTATGCTAACAACCTGTTAGTTTTTGATATTGTGCTGAGAAGCAATCAGATCATTATACAAGATTGTAGATGTGCGCTATGTCTGTATTCTACTCGAATTGATATCTATATGTATTTAACCCAGATAACCATTATATCTACTAGGTCAGTGGTCTTCAACCTGCGGACCTCCAGATGTTGCAAAACTACAACTCCCAGCATGCACGGACAGCCGTTGGCTGTCCGTGCATGCTGGGAGTTGTAGTTTTGCAACATCTGGAGGTCCGCAGGTTGAAGACCGCTGTACTAGGTTAAGCAAAGGATCCAGATTTTTCCAGGGATTCTCAGATGCTGCTCTATATAGTAACTTGCAAGCTAATATAAAGAAGCAGGTAAGATGGACTTGTACATTGAAGAAGACCTGTGATGTTTTCATCCATGTTGAGCGACTGTTCTACAGATTTGGGTGATTTTTCTCCAGCAGTAATTGGTGCAATTAGCCTTGGCACCTGATATGCCAATGAGGACCTAAACTGTCAACTGGGTGCTCACTACCACTTTGTTCCAATAAAGAAAGGATCAGGCGTAAACCCCAATGAGAGCAGAGGTCACCTCCTCCTTGACAGTCTATGGACATAATTCTGGTCTGCACTGTTAAGCAGGCACCACCAATGAGAACTCTCCCTGCTGAAAGTTGAGCAGTGGTTGAGCACCCAGTTGACATTCTAGTGGTGAGCACCCAGTTGACATTCTAGTGGTGAGCACCCAGTTGACATTCTAGTGGTGAGCACCCAGTTGACAGTCTAGTGGTGAGCACCAAGTTGACATTCTAGTGGTGAGCACCCAGTTGACATTCTAGTGGTGAGCAACCAGATGACATTCTAGTGGTGAGCACCCAGTTGACATTCTAGTGGTGAGCACCCAGTTGACATTCTAGTGGTGAGCACCCAGTTGACATTCTAGTGGTGAGCAACCAGATGACATTCTAGTGGTGAGCACCCAGATGACATTCTAGTGGTGAGCACCCAGATGACATTCTAGTGGTGAGCACCCAGATGACATTCTAGTGGTGAGCAACCAGATGACATTCTAGTGGTGAGCACCCAGATGACATTCTAGTGGTGAGCACCCAGATGACATTCTAGTGGTGAGCACCCAGATGACATTCTAGTAGTGAGCACCCAGTTGACATTCTAGTGGTGAGCACCCAGTTGACATTCTAGTGGTGAGCACCCAGATGACATTCTAGTGGTGAGCACCCAGTTGACATTCTAGTGGTGAGCACCCAGTTGACATTCTAGTGGTGAGCACCCAGATGACATTCTAGTGGTGAGCACCCAGATGACATTCTAGTGGTGAGCACCCAGTTGACATTCTAGTGGTGAGCACCCAGTTGACATTCTAGTGGTGAGCCCCCAGTTGACATTCTAGTGGTGAGCCCCCAGTTGACATTCTAGTGGTGAGCACCCAGATGAAATTCTAGTGGTGAGCACCCAGATGACATTCTAGTGGTGAGCACCCAGATGACATTCTAGTGGTGAGCACCCAGTTGACATTCTAGTGGTGAGCACCCAGATGACATTCTAGTGGTGAGCACCCAGTTGACATTCTAGTGGTGATAACCCAGATGACATTCTAGTGGTGATCACCCAGATGACATTCTAGTGGTGATCACCCAGATGACATTCTAGTGGTGAGCACCCAGTTGACATTCTAGTGGTGAGCACCCAGTTGACATTCTAGTGGTGAGCACCCAGTTGACATTCTAGTGGTGAGCACCCAGTTGACATTCTAGTGGTGAGCACCCAGTTGACATTCTAGTGGTGAGCACCCAGTTGACATTCTAGTGGTGAGCACCCAGTTGACATTCTAGTGGTGAGCACCCAGTTGACATTCTAGTGGTGAGCACCCAGTTGACATTCTAGTGGTGAGCACCCAGTTGACATTCTAGTGGTGAGCACCCAGATGACATTCTAGTGGTGAGCACCCAGTTGATATTCTAGTGGTGAGCAACCAGATGACATTTTAGTGGTGAGCACCCAGATGACATTCTAGTGGTGAGCACCCAGATGACATTCTAGTGGTGAGCACCCAGATGACATTCTAGTGGTGAGCACCCAGATGACATTCTAATGGTGAGCACCCAGTTGACATTCTAGTGGTGAGCACCCAGTTGACATTCTGATGGTGAGCACCCAGTTGACATTCTAGTGGTGAGCACCCAGTTGACATTCTAGTGGTGAGCACCCAGTTGACATTCTAGTGGTGAGCAACCAGATGACATTCTAGTGGTGAGCAACCAGATGACATTCTAGTGGTGAGCAACCAGATGACATTCTAGTGGTGAGCAACCAGATGACATTCTAGTGGTGAGCACCCAGTTGACATTCTAGTGGTTAGCACCCAGTTGACATTCTAGTGGTGAGCACCCAGTTGACATTCTAGTGGTGAGCACCCAGATGACATTCTAGTGGTGAGCACCCAGTTGACATTCTAGTGGTGAGCACCCAGTTGACATTCTAGTGGTGAGCACCCAGATGACATTCTAGTGGTGAGCACCCAGTTGACATTCTAGTGGTGAGCACCCAGATGACATTCTAGTGGTGATCACCCAGATGACATTCTAGTGGTGAGCACCCAGATGACATTCTAGTGGTGAGCACCCAGTTGACATTCTAGTGGTGAGCACCCAGTTGACATTCTAGTGGTGAGCACCCAGTTGACATTCTAGTGGTGAGCACCCAGTTGACATTCTAGTGGTGAGCACCCAGTTGACAGTCTCGTGGTGACCACCCACTTGACAGTCTAGTGGCGAGCATCTAGTTGAAAGTCTAGCGGTGACCACCCAGTTGACTGTTTAGTGGTGGCACCAAGTGGACAGTCTAGGCCCTCACTAGCATATCAGCACTAACTGATAATGAACTAGGGTCAAGAAATCAAAACAAAGCGTCCAAATATTTGAAATAGTAACTTCATATTTACATAAGAGGTACAAGGAAGATTCCGTCAGGATCTGTCTGACTACAGCACGGACAGACAGGTATCTGATGCGTTTTGGTCGCCAATGGTGACTTAAATGCATTAGAGTCATGTCTGTCGGTGCTGTGTGGACTACTGAATCAATAAAGAAATGTTTTATGGAAAACTATACTGCTGGAAGCTTCCTTGTACCTCTTATGTATATATTGACGACCCAACTCCAGGTCATCCGTGCAGGATAACGTTTTCTTGTGTGGCGAGAGCTAGTTTGTACTTTTGCACATTTTGTCTAGTAGCTCCATATTGATAATGGAGTTTTTTTTTATTTTATAGAGGCCATATATACTTTTAAGTTTGGTTAAATTTTGGAAAACAAATATATAGGGCTGTATTTCTCAAAGTAATTTATAAGTAGCGTTGGCCAACATGTAACATTTATCTTCAACGCCATCACAAATAACAAGACTGTCGAGCTTCAGGCTAAAAGCAGTGCAGCTGAAAATAAAAATATGAGTTAGGCCTTCAACACGTGGATGTTATAATATGCTTTTCCATTCTATTTTATTTTTTGACAGGGAAACAGATAGGCACATTGAGATCATTGATCTCTATAGAGTTATGGAGTGCCAGTGCATACAGTGGTAACAGATGACGAATGTCAGAAAAAAAAGGATTAAAACCCTCTGGAATTCGCCTATAAAATCTGCTTTCGGCAGTGGCTGTGTGCATTACTTTATAGACATCAATCATTCCTATCTGGAAATCTATCTATCACAGGGTGATATGAAAGCAGGAAGGATATCATAACAACCATAGGCATAGCCTAGTACTGCCCTACTATACAGTGGGACTTGGGGGGAGCACACAGGCAGCAAGGGTCCTATGCAAGAGTTATATGTAGGTCCCCCACTCTTAAAGGGGTTATCTAGGCTTTTAACAATGATGGTCTATCCTCATCATAGGCCATCAATATTACATTAGCAGGGATTATACTCCCAAACACCTCACCACAGCTGTTTGATGGAGAACCTTGCAGAACCTTGCACATCCACTACGGATACCCAAGAGTTGCAGCCCATTTATACAGCTGATTATACAGCTCATCCTATTATAATATTAATGGCCTATCCTGAGGCCTGTGTGACGCTGTGGCATTTTAAAGGAATGATAAAATCACGTGGGAACTGGCCTCTGAGAGGTGGTCCTCAGTGGCTTTTCCTGCCTTGTTGACCTTGATTTATGACTCTCTATACACTTATAGGGAGATATCTACCAATCAAGATAGAGACAAATGGACTTCAAAAGGTGCGGTGGGTCTTTTGCGGCGCTGACTCGGAACAGGCACATGAGGTGAGTATAAAAGGTTTATTAAAATGCAACGTGTTTCACCGCACATGTGCAGCTTCATCAGGCCTGATGAAGCCGCGCATGTGCGGTGAAACGCGTTGCATTTTATATAAACCTTTTATACTCACCTGATGTGCCTGTTCCGAGTCAGCGCCGCAAAAGACCCACCGCACCTTTTGAAGTCCATTTGTCGCTATCTACTTGGTTGGGAGGCTGCAGATAAGGCTCGAACAATCCTTACACGCTGTCCATTGTTGTGTGTGAGCTCACACAACCACCTGGGGTAAGAGGCTTTAAAAAGAAGCCTTCTACCAATATCTACCCAGTCGGTTTTACACTGTGGAGCGCTCTCTTTTATCATTTTTAATCTACCAATCAAGGCCAGAAGGGTAGGGAAGAGCCACTAGGAACCACCCAAATTGGAGCCCTGTGTCTGGGAGACATAACAATCATTTAGGTTGAATCATACAACACTGCAAAGAGGGAGTCTGTCTCTGCTTTATGCTGCCAGTGATTCGGACAGCATGAAACTGCTGCCAAAACATGGAACATAACTATATGTGAAACCAAAATCTTCTCAAAAAGGAAGACACTTTAACAGAAGCCCCCAACCAATACATGGCACTAAAGAGCTGAATAGTTTCTAGATAGGATAGCTATTTTGTACACTTTTTTTCCCAGTAAGCATTGCATGCCCTATAAGATTCCCTATGCCAGCTTGGCGGTCTTCTTAAGAACACACCTTACCACTCAGCCCCTCTACTGGAGCATTCATTACATATATGATGAATATGGTGGGTTCAAGGATCACTTTAAAACATCAGTTTTGTATAGTATGTATGATGGCTCAATAAAAAAAGGAAAGAAAAAAAAAAAAGGGTAAAAAAATGCATCTTATCTTATGAGTCAGATGCTACCATCGCCAACCGGCATGTGACTTATGGTAATCATTGCCACGCTGAAGCTTTCAAGTAGCAGATCAACTATTCCAGGAGTTAAAAAAAAAGTCAAATTAGAAGCAAACTGTGCCAAGGGCAATACCCATTACTGCACAAGCCATTGTTCTGCGGTGTGCCGGAATGCAGTAAGTTGTAATTATTTTCCCACTATTTGAAATGACTGTTTGTTCTCAAAATAATTAACATCAGCTCCAATAAACTGTACAGACTTTGTGCGGACAGCACTCTTCTCTATAATGCTTGAGATTGGTTTTGGAATAAATGTAACAAAATCCTAACTATGAGCAGTAATGTCTAATATCCTGGTATAAGTAATGTTATTGTCAATTACCTTAAAGAATAATCTCATTAAAAGTCTAATTACACTTAGCAGTTTTGTCATTTTAAATCTGTTCTGTACTATAACAAACCATTTGTAATGCAGGAATAAATGCCTTCTGTCAACTATTAACACCCAATATTAAAAGGGTATTCCAGGAATTTTTTTTTATTTGACTATGCTACAGGGGCTGTAAAGTTAGTGTAGTTCATAATAAAGTGTCTGTACCTGTGTGTGACGGTTTTCTCACAATTCTTATGTGATTTTCCCCCCAATATTTATTTTTAATAGCATACAAAATGACTGCTGTCTCAGATTTTTCCCAGTTTGCAATGCGGCCGAGACCTGACTCACTAGTCAGCTGATGACAGGGAGCCTGTCTGCTTCAATGGGTGGCGAGAGCAATCTGCAAGTAATGCAACAGCTGTAGGCACCCTGATTGAAAAGCACAGGTCTGCAGCTCATTTATGTTTCAATGGGTGGGGTAGCTGATGTGTGGGAAGGAGGAAAATGGAATCATGGGATTTGTAGGCAAACAAGAAAACTGAAAACAGAAAATACCAGTTCACAGAAAGCTAGCCACAGTGTTCTGGTAATCTCACAGCATAGCCATTTAGCCCAAGACAAGTACTGATCCTTCCTAAACATGTCCATTACTGTCTGCCAGGTACGTACTAAAATCACCTTATGGTGGAGAACCCCTTTAATGCAAAAAAATAAGTCAGAGTTTGAAGCAATGTAATATAAAGTCAAACACATAAAAAAAAAACTATTCAAAAAATATAAATCCCCTGGGTGGAGTTAAAGCAATAAAGCAAAATTTCAATATTACAGATCTGCACTTTATGAATGGGAAGCTCAGCTGAGTCCCAGAAGCCCGCTAATGTCTACACTGCGTCAAGAGAAGAAAATACTTACATTTTTGTTAAGTCTTATTTTATGATATTTGGTAATAGCGGAGATCTATTCATATTATTAACATATTTATAGTGGATGATGTCTTTATCTTTCTTTTAGGGTAAGGTCAGACATAATAAATCCATAGCATATGTGACGCTGCAGATGAGCTACTGACCATCCCTAGAGCAGTGGTCTCCAACCTGCGGACCTCCAGATGTTGCAAAACTACAACTCCCAGCATGCCCGGACAGCCAACGGCTGTCCGGGCATGCTGGGAGTTGTAGTTTTGCAACAGCTGGAGGTCCACAGGTTGAAGAACACTGCCCTAGAGTGTGTTTCCTGCTGTGCCGCGTGTGTTCTGCTTTGCACTTTGCACTCACAGACATTGCAGTCGCTTCCTAAGATAGGTTGAGAGCAGCCGCGATGTCTGTGAGTACACTGCGCATGTGTGTGTGACTCGCAATACCCTGTGTGTCTGCTCGTAGCGTCGGATTGCTACTATGAGCAGACAAAGCAGGACAAACGGGCACAGCAGGAGGCACACTCTAGGAATGGTCAGTAGAGCATCCGCAACGTCAAATACGCTGAGGATGCGCTATGTGTGACCCTACCCTTAAAGTGTCCTTGATATGTAAAAACTTTTGACAAGTCAGAAACATGGCAAAAGTTTTGATTAGAATGAGCCGGGAGAAGCACATGACTGTGCGCTTCCCTCCCTGACTTGCTGCGATCTCTATCCAGTTGACGGGCTCCAAAGGCTCATAAGAAACCCCGACCAATCAAAACTTTTGACACGTCTCTGACATCCAAAATAAACAGTAATGGAACAGCACCACATTGACAAATGATGGAGGCATGTGACTTAATTGTATGGACTTGATCCAGCATACACAATATGAAGAAAACAGCAGGTCCGATGCTGGTCCATTTTCCCAGACCTGTCAGAAAGCTGTACTGTGTGACCTTTGGTGTCGTGGACTAAGCTGTTTCTCCAAAATGAGAATTGGTACACCCCAATCCCTGCTCTGACAGCACTCACAGGCAGAAGCAATTGATTACAGAGCCATTCTGTTCATTGTGCTTTTGCTTAAAGTGCTGCTCTTGCCCATCTAGTGCTAAATGCTCTTAGGGGCAGCAGTGTATAGGGTCAGGGTAAGATATTAGACTTAAAGGGGTACTCCCGTGGAAAACTTTTTTTTTTTTTTTTTTTTTTTTTTTTTAAATCAACTGGTGCCAGAAAGTTAAACAGATTTGTAAATCACTTCTATAAAAAAAAATCTTAATCCTTCCAGTACTTTTTAGGGGCTGTATACTAAAGAGAAATCCAAAAAAGAAATGCATTTCCTCTGATGTCATGACCACAGTGCTCTCTGCTGACCTCTGCTGTCCATTTTAGGAACTTTCCAAAACAGGAGAAAATCCCCATAGCAAACATATGCTGCTCTGGACAGTTCCTAAAATGGACAACAGAGGTCAGCAGAGAGCACTATGGTCATGACATCAGAGGAAATGCATTTCTTTTTTGGATTTCTCTTTAGTATACAGCCCCTAAAAAGTACTGGAAGGATTAAGATTTTTTAATAGAAGTGATTTCCAAATCTGTTTAACTTTCTGGCACCAGTTGATTTGAAAAAAAAAAAAGTTTTCCACAGGAGTACCCCTTTAAGGGATACAGTAACCCCTAACCCTATACACTGCCCCCCCCCTATAATGGCATTTAGCACTAGGCAGCTCTGCCACTGCTTGCTTCTGCCTGGGAGTGCTGTCATGCTTGATGGTCAGTGGGAATTAGGGCCTGTGCTTGTGAAGTAACTTTAATTTTGGAGGAACAACTTGGCCCACGTCACCGGAAGTAACACAGTACAGCTTTATGACTGGTCTGGGAAAATGGCACAAACATGGCTTCCCATGAAGTGAACATCGTACAGTACAAAGCAGAGCAATATTTCGACCCTTACACAGTGATGTTTTGGGGATATTAATGTATTTGGGAGTCTGGGATATGAATGTATTTAGGGGTCTGGGATATGAATGTGTTAAGGGGTCTGGGGATATGAATGTTTTTGGGGGTCTAGGGATATGAATGTTTTTGGGGGTCTAGGGATATGAATGTATTTGGGGGTCTGGGATATGAATGTGCTTGGGGGTCTGGGGATGTGAATGTTTTTATGGGTCTAGGGATATGAATGTATTTGGAGGTCTGGGATATGAATGTGTTTAGGGGTCTGGGATATGAATGTGTTTAGGGGTCTGGGATATGAATGTGTTTAGGGGTCTGGGATATGAATGTATTTAGGGGTCTGGGATATGAATGTATTTAGGGGTCTGGGATATGAATGTATTTAGGGGTCTGGGATATGAATGTATTTAGGGGTCTGGGATATGAATGTATTTAGGGGTCTGGGATATGAATGTGTTTAGGGGTCTGGGATATGAATGTATTTAGGGGTCTGGGATATGAATGTGTTTAGGGGTCTGGGATATGAATGTATTTAGGGGTCTGGGATATGAATGTGTTTAGGGGTCTGGGGATATGAATGTATTTGGGAGTCTAGGGATATGAATGTATTTAGGGGTCTGGGATATGAATGTGTTTAGGGGTCTGGGATATGAATGTGTTTAGGGGTCTGGGGATATGAATGTATTTGGGAGTCTAGGGATATGAATGTATTTTGGAGTCTAGGGATATGAATGTGTTTAGGGGTCTGGGATATGAATGTGTTTAGGGGTCTGGGGATATGAATGTATTTGGGAGTCTAGGGATATGAATGTATTTGGGAGTCTAGGGATATGAATGTGTTTAGGGGTCTGGGATATGAATGTGTTTAGGGGTCTGGGGATATGAATGTATTTGGGAGTCTAGGGATATGAATGTATTTGGGAGTCTAGGGATATGAATGTGTTTAGGGGTCTGGGGATATGAATGTATTTGGGAGTCTAGGGATATGAATGTATTTGGAAGTCTGGGGATATAGATATGTGTTGTTATAGAGACAAGACATGACTGCAAATGTGTTGGATTATATTCTCTATGTTGGACTATATTTGTTTTCTTAGCATAAAAGGGTCCACTTCAGTTTAAGGTTATGGGTTCTTATAGAGGTCCCTTTTGGTAAAATTTCCTTAACCAAACAATGACAAAATAAAGCAATATAATTATATCACACATGTTACCAACTTCTCCATTCAGTAATACCTACCATCTCCTGTTTCCATAAGCTCAGCATTGCCATACTTGGAGGTGGCCCGCGATGTTGATCCCTGTGGTCGTTCCACTTGTATGGAGTGCTCTGAGGTGTATGTGGTAACATCTGGAGGGGCTGAATGGTTTTCTGTAAAAACACAGTAAGACTTAGCTATGGGGAAGACGACATTCTTCATTTGGAAACACACCACAAAATGCAGCCGAATCTCTGCAGATAGCAAAACCGACACATATTACTTCATCAACTGTTACAATAAGCGGCCATGACAAATGCTTTGCAGATGTATAAAAGACATTCAATCTTAAAAATAAAATACAAATATATATATAAATAAATACCTATATAAATAAAATAAAAATAATAATAAAAATACTAGCTAAGGCTTCAGCAAACAAAATAAAAACTGGGATGGTAGACGGAAATGCGACAATTTACTATTATAAATTTCTTGTAGGGACACAGGCAATATACAAAGACATACGGTGTCAGGTAGGCACGGGATTTGCAGAAAAGCATTTTTTTTTGCATTGTTTTCATTACAGAAAAAACCAAAAACATATAATAAACATCATATATGCCTTATATACAATGTTTAGAAAGCTTACGACAAAAAAACAAAAAACACACTTTCTTTTATCTTGAATAACACGTTGCCCATGTTTCAATGACTGCCACGTCTTATTTTCAGTCTCTTTTATATATGGTGATAATTCATTCCAGAAACCATAGCGGAGAAAGCGTGAACTCAACCATACATTTCTTACTGTAGAGAAATTGTTCTGGGGTCTTCGCCATTCGATCGCCAACTAGAATAATAATGCTGTCCAGTGCTGCTTTCCAGATATGTGAATTTTACAGGATTAAACCTAGTGCTATGATAGTAGGAAAGTAGGAAAAAAGGTGCTAGGACATGAAGGGGTTATCCAGGAAATTTTTTTTTTTATATATATCAACTGTCTCCAGAAAGTTAAACAGATTTGTAAATTACTTCTATTAAAAAAACTTAATCCTTTCAGTACTTATGAGCTTCTGAAGTTAAGGTTGTTCTTCTCTGTCTAAGTGCTATCTGATGACACCTATCTCGGGAACCACCCAGTTTAGAAGAGGTTTGCTATGGGGATTTGCTTCCAAACTGGGCGTTTCCCGAGACAGGTGTCATCAGAGAGCACTTAGACAGAAAAGAACAACCTTAACTTCAGAAGCTCATAAGTACTGAAAGGATTAAGATTTTTTAATAGAAGTAATTTACAAATCTGTTTAACTTTCTGGAGACAGTTGATTATATATATATATATATATATATATATATATATATATATATAAAGTTTTTTCCTGGATAACCCCTTTAAAAACTACATGGAAGAAATGAAATGTATAAAATCGCTTTTTACTATTGGCTTTGGTGCATTTTGCATAAATAGCAACAGTCCGGCAAGTGCGTAAGATACTAGTATTGCATGGGATAATATTGAATATTATTATAAAATAGAGGGGAAAAAACCCCAAAAACTACTATCCAAAGCAGGTCTATTCATATGAATTTAAATACGTTCAACCAACTCCAATTTTTGAAGGTCTACTGCAGTGGTCTCCAAACTGTGGACCTCCAGCTGTTGCAAAACTACAACTCCCAGCATGCCCGGGCATGCTGGGAGTTGTAGTTTTGCAACAGCTGGAGGTCCACAGTTTGGAGACCACTGCAGTAGACCTTCAAAAATTGGAGTTTGGAGACCACTGGTCTACTGCATAAAGCCTAAAAATTCTGCAGTCTATGGGACCCATCCTGTACCTCCATATGCTTTTATTTTTATAGATTCCTATGGAACTTTACCAGAAAAAACAAATGTGACCTGTTCCATTAGATGCTATATTAGGTTTTCTTTTGCAGAGCCTCATTTCTTCTACGGGACAATATTTCTATAATACCGTGTGCTTCGCCAAGTGCCCGGCGTCTAATTATCACTCACACTTTAATTAAGTTTCGATGCCCCGGTCCCACTCGAGTACCCACTTCTTAAAATTTAGAAATGCATTACAGCCGAATACGTTTATACATAACTTAATGAAATTGAAAAAAATAAAAACTGAAGCTGCATGAACTAGGGAGAATTCGTTTTTCTCTAAAAAAAATTTATACATTCAAATAATTAATGTTTTCCCCAATACATTTTATTTAAATAATTGAAATAAATGTTTTTTATTTGTTATATGGAATGATGAAGTTGTATGTGCAAAAATTTTTTAGTAATAAAAACTAAATTAAAGGTTTAGTAAAGAAAAACAAAACAAAAAAACAATCTAATAATACTGATTCATTCTGCAAATTTTAATCTGTAAAGAACGGTGTTTATGTACACGGGTTATTCGCACTTTAAAATGCATTTAGCGTAAAAAAGAAACAGTCGGCTACACCTCACAAGACTCATGTTTCACAAAAGAAGGTACTACAGGTTTTTTATTTACTATATAGTGTCGGTGCTGTTGGATATTTACATTCATTTTATTTGTTAGGACAAAATCATGTATTCACCTGCCTCCGGTCCCCCACCAGGGCCATTTTAATGGTGCTGGTCCTCTCTATTGAGCACTTCCTACTCTTCTCTCGACAAATAGGAAATGCCTACTCAGCCAATCACTGGCTGAGGCCTTCAAGACTGGTGACTGGCTGTGCTGGCACTTGGCAGCAGGAACCTGCATTAGCAGGGAATCAGTAGAAGATGAATACATGCTTTTTCTTCTCACTTTGAGCCCTTAAAAGGGGTTCTCTGGTGGAAAACATTATTATTATTTTATATATTATTATTATTTTACTTCTATTTAAAAATCTTAATCCTTCCAGTACTTATCAGCTGCTGTATGCTCCAGAGGAAATTGTGTATTTCTTTTCAATCTGACCACAGTGCTCTCTGCTGACACCTCTGTCCATGTCAGGAACTGTCCGGAGCAGGAGAGGTTTGCTATAGGGACTTGCTCCTACTCTGAGCAGTTCCTGACATGGACAGAGGTGTCAGTAGAGAGCACTGTGGTCAGACAGACAGAAAAAAAATAACTTAAAGGGGTACTCCGCACCCCTAGACATCTTATCCCTGTACAAAGCATAGGGGATAAGATGTCTGATCGCTGGGGTCCCGCTGCTGGGGGCCCCCGGGATCTCGGCAGCAACACCCACCTGAACGGCTGACACCTCACACCGGGAGCGCTGGAGGCTTTGGATCCCGACCACAATGGCGGACGAGCGTGACCTCACGACTCCGCCCCATGTGACGGACCTCCCATAGACTTGCATTGAGGGGGCGGGGTGTGACGTCACACGGGGCGGAGTCGTCCGCCATTGTGGTCGGGATCCGAAGCCTCCAGCGTTCCCGGTGTGAGGTGGCAGCCGTCCAGGTGGGTGTTGCTGCCGAGATCCCAGGGGCCCCCAGCAGCGGGACCCCGGCGATCAGACAACTTATCCCCTATCCAAAGTATAGGGGATAAGATGTCTTATCGTGGGAGTTCCGCTGCTGGGGACCCAGTGATCACAAGGCCAGCGGCCGGAACACAGAAGCTTAGTGCTTCCATGTTCGTGACATTACCCCGTCCATTCATGTCTATTGGAGTGGGCATGATGGCTACGTTCTAGCCATTACACCAGCTCCCATAGACATGAATGGAGGGGGCGTGGCAGCTGTAGTCACCAGTCATCCGGCATGGAGCGTGTTCGATCCATGCACGGATCACCGGGGTGCTGCGCCTGAGATTGCGGGGGTCCCCTTTGGATGGGGGATAAGATGTTTTTTGCCTGAGTAGCCCTTTAACTTCCTTTGTAGTATACAGCAGCTGATAAGTACTGGAAGGGTTAAGATTTTTTTAATAGAAGTCATTTACAAATCTGTTTAACTTTGTGGAACCAAATGTTTTGAGAAATTTTTTTTCCACCCCTTTAGGGTACGTTCACACATACAGGATTCTGCATAGATTTGAAGCACAGGATTTGTAACTGCCGATTAGAAGCTGTGATCAGTCATTCAGTTTACATCTACAGCAGAAAATCCTGCGCATCAAATCCTGCGCATCAAATCTGCATATGTGTGAAGGTACCCTTAATGTATAAAATGAAAGCTCCGGAATACTGCTGTAACTACATAAAGCCTTACTGTCATTGAAATTAACTTTTCATATGGTGCACAGACAAAAGTTAAGATTTGTCGAGGGGGTCTTAGTGCTGAGACCCCCTCCGACTGATAGTTATAGCCGAGTGAAGCACGCAGCAGCATGCTTCACCTCTAGCTTGGTGCAAAATAGACTATAATGAAGCACATCTCCACCTGGGAAGTATTTTGCGCTGCCGCACTTTCATCCAGCTATAACTAACAATCAGAGGGGTCCCTGCCTGTGTAACATGGTAAAAGTTAATTCAAATGACAATAACGCTTTAAAAAGACAAATAAAGCCGCTAAAATGCCCTGAGGTTTATCCTGAGGCTGGTTTCACATGGGTGTATTAGGAAGGCATTTTTGAATCTGTATTATGGACTCCCACCCGGCCTGACTGACACTTGTTTATTACCATACTCAGGCTGGAACTTGTAGCCGTAATACAGATGCAAAATTGCATCCGTAATAAGCCCATGTGAAAATAGACCTAACACAAATTTTACCAAAATTTTGTTTAAAAAGTAACATGCAACTTTAAGTGCATGTTCACCCAAAAGATTTCCACAACAGAAATCTGAGCCAGACCTTTGTATTTCTGCCGCTAGTTTACAGTCTCATTCTGAAGAATTTGACATGAATTGTAGTCTCGTTCATTGCAGCTAATCCGCAGATTTGCATAGGCTTCACATGAAGACGTGACAAGTCACCTTTTCCCACGATGCAGATTTAAAATCCATGTCAGAAAAAATTCAGTACCATATAAACTATAACTATAAAGCCAAAAATCTTCTTTATACTCTCTGGTGGGACCACCATTTCTGAATGTTTAACTTTACACAATAGTATTTTTACCATCAATACAAATTTGCATATACAGTAGTCCCTCAAGTTACAATATTAATCGGTTCCAGGACGACCATTGTATGTTGAAACCATTCTATGTTGAGACCAGAACTCTATGGAAACCTGGTAATTGGTTCTGTAGCCCCAAAATGTCATCCAAAAATAGGAAAAGTGAGGATTAAAGAAAACTAAGTAGATAACTAATATAGATAAAGCAAATCCTTACATATAAAAGTAAGAAAGATCTGCTGGGAGCTGTAAATCACTGTCTATGTCAGTGTTTCCCAAGCAGGGAGCCTCCAGCTGTTGCAAAACTACAACTCCCAGCATGCCCGGACAGCCTTTGGCTGTCCGGGCATGCTGGGAGTTGTAGTTTTGCAACAGCTGGGGGCACCCTGCTTGGGAAACACTGGTCTATGTAGAGGACAGGAGCTTCTTCAGGGTCCTGTACAGTATACACAGTGATCTAAAAAAGTAAAATGAAGCCGCCCTCACCTGGTGTCCAAAGAAGCAGCAAACCCTGGCACAGGTAAAGAGTAGAGAACATGTAATACCTCCTTGTACTGTAGGGGGCGCTACCAGACACCAGTCAGTGCATGCACTTCAGTAATACAGGTAAAGAGTACAGAACATGTAATACCTCCCTGTACTGTAGGAGGTGCTACCAGACACCAGTCAGTGCATACACTTCAGTAATACAGGGGTTTTACCAGTGAATGCCCATTCTGATTGGTCGGTTCTTCCAGCCATTGACACGTTTCACAGATCTGGACTGTCTGTACATTGTATGTTGAGTCTGGTTTCAAGTTACAATGGTCCAGAAAAGATCGTTGTATGTTGAACCTATTGTATGTTGAGACCATTGTAAGTTGAGGGATCACTGTATTTAAAACTGTCCCTTATAGCTAACCCAGAGGCAGACTGTGCTTCTAAATCATCAGTATCTTATAATGGAGTTCACATATATTGCATTCTGTAATAATATGAAGAAAATAAACCTTCTAGTCTGGTTTACACATGATGCAAAAAAGAACAATTGTACAAGAACTGTTTTCCAGCAGCATCAATGTTTAGTACATAGCCAAACTGTCTCAGATAATAATCCCCCTCCCAAACACACAGCGGGGACGTATCAAACAGCATAAGCCAGGAACAATTTGGAAGTACTGACCCGAGTCGAGTTAACCTTCCATCATACATCAAACTCTAAATACTCCATTAATGTCTCACAACGACAAGAAAAACTGCAAGCCCATGCTGGGGTTTTGTCTTAATGCTCAACAAAGCGCACAAGCAAAGGGAATAAAATGGAACAGGGAATATAGCCACGACAAACAATTGCTTATATGCTTAGATATTTTTTCCTTGGGGCAAAGGGGTTGTGGGAGAGTGACCATAAAACAGTACAAACAGGCACAGCAAACCAAAGAAGGATGACATGCATACTCCAAATGCACGTACAGTATACGTAAAACAAATTGCAACAAATTTGTAATGCTGGTGATATATTGGCCTTTAAGGATACAGTCACAACCCATATTTGTTGCTGTTTTTACTGGCATTTTAAATAAAAAATATAGTTAGAACAGTGGCAAAAATTGAACACAGCGTAAAGTAGATAGTGGATGTACCTGTACTCACTAACTGGTCCCTAATTCTTTATAATAAATGTCAGATTCCCCTAGGCCAAAAATGCTGCAACCAGGCCAACAAACAGGTTATTTGCACATTAAAGGGCCCATTCAAAACCCACATTATAATTTTTTCTGTATATGTGGCATTCCAAGACAATATTAGTATATATATATATATATATATATATATATATATATATATATGTTTTGGGAAATGTATTGCATTGGGATTCAATTGATTCTTTTTAGATATGTTTTTGCATCCAGGGGTTTGTTTATCTACTAATCTAGTTATGTATTCAATTTGGACGGGAGGTCATGGTGGGGTTTGGGGGTGGAGTTATGGGTTATTTAAAGGAGACATTGGAGACATTGGTGCTAAAGGGTCAAAACACGTTGTGAATTTAAAAAAAATAGTTCCTATATTCTTTCATCTTGGTAGATTTTACTGTGAGCTGTAGGTTTGACTGCGCCCCGGAATATGGAAAAAATTGTTGGCCTAGTTTTGGTCTTTTTGGAAAACTGCTTTACATGTCAGCGTTGGTTCCTTGGTGTTGTGTACATGGTTCTGCACTGAGCTGACATCTTTCCACAATTATCAGAATTTGCACCACTCTAGAAGGTTAGTGCATTTCCTTTGGGCTTCTGTTGCTCTACATTTTTGTTTTGCAGTAAAAGAGGGCACTTGAGCCTTAAGGTGGGCCATACATATTAGACAGAAGTAGGCTAATGGTCTGACAACCACCGTTGTCTGATGAACAGTCATTTTTAAGATCATATTGACTGTAACAGTTGTTTAAGGGGCAGAGGACGAATGATCTTTCTGGGAAAGTTCTTTAAACATCTTTTAAATTGGATGAACATTTCAAACAAGGTCAACTTTTTACAATAAAGGAATGTTGTCAACTAAAACAGTCACTCAGTTATATTTTATCTGTTGAATCTTTATTATGGTTGAAAACATCCATTTTCATCAACTTTGTTTTTATATGTATGGACATCGTTAAAGGGGTACTCTGCCCCTAGATATCTTATCCCCTATCCAAAGGTCTGATCTCCTTGCTGCACCCAGCATTCGTTTAGAGCATCGGATGCAGCGCTGGAGGCTTGTGACTTCACGGTCATGCCCCTCTCGTGATGTCATGGTCACGCCCCCTTCCATAGACTTGCATTGAGGGGGCGTGGCTGTGACATCACAAGCGGGACGTGACCGTGACATCACGAGCCTCCGCCCTGCATCGTAAGTCATCCGGCACATCGCTTCATGCACCGGATGTCTGGGGTGCTGCAGCCGAGATAGTGGGGGTCCCCTTTGGATAGGAGATAAGATGTCTAGGAGCGGAGTACCCCTTTAATGGCCAATGTGGTTCACCTGATAACTTCTAAGCAGGTTATCCACCTTTACATCCTTTTCATGCTGAAGAAGTCTTGCAGAAGAGGTGGAGCACTAATATGAACCCAGTCGAACCCAAGTGCTCAGTGTGAACCGGCTTTCATCTGTGAAGAGCACAGGGCACCAGTGGCGAATTTGCGAATCTTGGGGTTCTCTGGCAAATGCCAAACGTCCTGCACGGTGTTGGGCTGTAAGCACAACCCCCACCTGTGGATGTCGGGCCCTCATACCACCCTCATGGAGTCTGTTTCTGACAGTTTGAGTGGACACATGCACATTTGTGGCCTGCTGGAGGTCATTTTGCAGGGCTCTGGCAGTGCTCCTCCTTCCACAAAGCCAGAGGTATCGTTCCTGCTGCTGGGTTGTTGCCCTCCTACGGCCTCCTCTACGTCTCCTGGTGTACTGGCCTGTCTCCTGGTAGCGCCTCTATGCTCTGGACACTATGCTGACAGACATGGCAAACCTTCTTGCTACAGCTTGCATTGATGTGCCATCCTGGATGAGCTGCACTACCTGAGCCACTTGTCTGGGTTGTAGAAACCGTCTCATGCTACCACTAGAGTGAAAGCACCGCCAGCATTCAAAAGTGACCAAAACATTAGCTAGGAAACATAGGAACTGAGAAGTGGTCTGTGGTCACCATCTACAGAACCACTCCTTCATTGGGGGTGTCTTGCTAATTGCCTATAATTTCCACCTGTTGTCTGTTCCATTTGCACAACAGCATGTGAAATTGATTGTCAATCAGTGTTCTTCCTGAGTGGACAGTGTGATTTCACAGAAGTTTCATTGACTTGGAGTTACATTGTGTTGTTTAAGTGTTCCTTTTATTTATTTTTTGAGCAGTGTAGTAAATGCCAACTTGACAGAACCAGAGATGAGCTTCATCGAGCAATTCATTCTGTCGGAAAAGGCTCCACTTTCCAAGTACTTTTTAAAGTTCTCTGATTCACCTCAAATGTCACATCAGACTTTTTCAGGGAATCAGAGAACATTGAAAAACAATTGGAAAGCTGAGCTTCTTTTTCAGACACAACAAATTGCCCCATGATACTTTGATTTCGGTAATTCCTACAGCATTTTTCCTTATATCTGGACAGAACAAAAAGTGCACATTAATGGGAGATCGGTTTTAGACTCATGACTACTATATTCCAGCCTAAAATTTTGATTTCCTAATGCCATTTCCAAACCTGTATCATAAAAATTTACTTTGCCAAAAAAAGGACAAAACTTTTTTTTACGACAAAACAACATAACAGGGCTGACGTATAAAATGATTAAAAAAAAATATTTTGAAATACACTGGTTTACTTTCATGTTTGGGTCATGAACTACAGTCTATATTATACTTCAGAGCCGGAATCACTATACTGCAGGATTTAGAGCTGAAATCTCCCAACATCCCAAATGGTCAAATTAAGCCTTTATACTAAGACCTATATGGTAATCTTAGGAAAAAAGACTGCCCTATTCACATCATGGTTTTGGTCAGATGTCAGGGTTTTAGTCTGCAGTCGGTCGAAAAGGGGTGGGATGTACAGCCCAATGTGTTTCCAGAGGGCCCATTGACTTTAATGGGATGAAGTGTAATTCTGTTCACAATGGTTGGCCCATTGGGACACAGGATTCCTGATATATACCCCAGCATGTGACCAAAAATGTGATGGGAAGGGGGGCTTAAAAGGGTACTCCGGTGGAAAACTTTTTTTTTTTTTTTTTTAAATGAACTGGTGCCAGAAAGTTAAACATATTTGTAAACTACTTCTATTAAAAAATCTTTATCCTTCCAGTACGTATTCGCAGCTGTATACTACAGAGAAAATTCTTTGCTTTTTGAATTTCTTTTTTGTCTTGTCCACAGTGCTCCCTGCTGACACCTCTGTCCATGTCAGGAACTGTCCAGAGTAGCAGAGGTTTGCTATGAGGATTTTCTCCTACTCTGGACAGTTCCTGACATGGACAGAGGTGTCAGCAGAGAGCACTGTGGACAAGACAAAAAAGAAATTCAAAAAGAAAAGAATTTCCTCTGTAGCATACAGCTTCTAAAAAGTACTGGAAGGATAAAGATTTTTTAATAGAAGTAATTTACAAATCTCATTAACTTTCTGGCACCAGTTGATTTAAAAAATAAATATTTTTTTTTTAAAGGGGTATTCTGCCACCGAGACATCTTATCCCCTATCCTAAGAATAGGGGATACAATGTCCGATTGCGGGGGTCAGGCCGCTGGGACCCCGGGGATCTCCTAGCCAGCGTTCTTAACATTCATGTTCAAAATACGGATTTTGGGCAGCCATGGTCGTGCGACCACAGCCGTCATGCGACCACAGCAGTCACGCCCTCTCCCATAGACTTGAATGGAGGTGGGCCTGGCATGACACCACAAACATGGCATGCCCGAAGCCGTCTTTGAGAACATAAATGTTCAGAATGCCGGGGTGCTGGCCTGGAGATGGCAGGGGGGTCCACACACGATCACACATCATTTCCCCTATCCTTAGAATAGAGAATAAGATGTCTAGGGGTGGAGTACCCCTTTAACAGTTATAGGGACTTGGCTGTAATGCTCATCTACAGTTTGTAATGACACCCAAAAAAAAACTGTGTAAGAATCTCTGAACTACAATAGTACTGCAATAAAAGTAATGTATTTACAAAGTAGTGTATCTTTTTATGCAAATTATAAAATAGAAGGTTGCTCTAACCCATAGAAATAAAAAAACAACATAAAACACTACACTTATTGGGTACATTTCTGGCTTTATGTGGTGTCTTTCTGAGGTTATAATAGAGATCACCACCATCAGGATTAAGACTAGGTCCAGCACAATGTTCTGGTTAATGCATGGCCTACTTGGGATCTGAGCAGCCCAGAACTACATATAGGGCACAACATTACACCAAAAACATATCTACAAAATGGGATAAAGTGATGCGAGGGAAGAGCAAGGAGTTGGGAAACTTCATGTACTCACCATTTTTAGGTGTGCTTTGCCAGTGGCAAGAAGCACCTTTAGCACTCGCCTGATTCTGTCCATTTGACGTTAAGAAAAAGCCGCGACCACTTGTGTCACATGACTCATTTTGAAAGTGTTCCTTGATGGAATGCACAACTGTCAGTGAAGGTAAAACACACCAAGATGTGAGGATCGCCTGTCAGCTAAGCAGTGAAGGAGTTAATGTGCAATACAAGTTTACAATCAAAGAGGTCTTAGAGATCTCACAGATTATAAACATATAAAAAAAAAAATCTATAGCATGTCTTAGTCTACTATTCCAGCCCATTAGGGACACTCAATATCACCCACCACCGCCTACTATCCTCCAAGAAAATATGGACCCATCTGTCAATCCCCCCAAAAACAACCCTCCTAATGACATTCAATGCTTCAGGATTTCACAGAACATGACTGGGGAGTAAGCAAATTGCCATACTAGGGAAAGGGATAAGTCAACATAACAAGGAAGAAGCTTGGGCAGCTAGCACTGGAGAGCAAATTCAAGATGCAAAAAGTCAGCTATACATACTGTGATACTGTCCATCTGTCCTCCTATTCCCTTCAGGAAAGAAAAGCAATTGTAAGCCAAGATAGCAAAGGCTCAATTAACTTTCTGGTGAGACATAATACATGAGATGCTAAAGATATACTAATGTGGCCTCCTCTACACTCACGGCAGGAAGCCATTGTACAGGTTACAATAGTCATGATAACGTTGCCTATCAATTCACTAAACGTGTGAAATACATTGGAGCCACATTGCTTACTAGTTCAAGGGGTCTTTCGGATTTATACATCTTATCCCCTATCCAAAGGATAGGGGATAAGATGTATGATCGCAGGGGTCCCGCCGCTGGCGGGACCCCTGCGATCAAACATCTTATTCCCCTATCCTTTGGACAGGGGATAAGATGTATAAACCTGGAATACTTCTTTAACTTGGTTCCAAGACTAAAATGGCTATGCTGGTTGGGTATGGTCAGTCGACATGGTTTACAGATGGCATCTATTTAATGTAGCGAACCTTCCACTACTTCTTAGCTGCCAACGCTCAAAGGTCGTAGATGTGAAGTGAATCTTCTAACCCAAACTAAGATGGCATAACATTCAGATACTATGTTTTGTAAAATAACCATATAAATTAGGATTAAACTGACTACTGACTACTCTTAGGGACTACAGATGAAGTGGTGAAAGGGCAGCAGTCCCTAAAACCCAATCTTAGAATTAATAGTTTTATGCAGTTTACTCTGAAAGGTTTGGTCATTCTATTTACCACTAGTGAAATATCTTCATGAATGTTTACTAAATTAGTCTTAAAGATGCAAGGGACATAAACATATTTTGCAGAAAATAGAATATAAATACATAAAAATAAAAATGCATTGTTCTATACATCAAATCCTTTAAAAAAGAGAATGTTAAAGGGAATCGGTTAAATCCACCTTTCCCGAAACTGATGGTGGTTTATTTCTTTACCAAGTGTCGTGGAGGCGGAGCCAAACTGTTCATGTGCCAAAGCCTGGCATTCCTTCTTGCTCACTCTCACCTCTTAGCCCAGACTTGACTGATTTACAGGAGTCAGCTTACAATCAAAGAGGGGCTGGGAGTTGAGGGCAGGCAAGGAGGCGTGACAAGAAGCTCAGCCCTGCCTCTTTGACACTTGGCTGAGAAATACAGTGAAAAGGCAATTTTTTAAGTTTGGCAACCACCACCAGCTCCAGGAAAGGTAAAGTTTGGGTTTTATACTCTAACAACTTTTTCTTTTTCATTTTCTTTTTAACTAAAACATAGTATAAAAAAAATGTTTAAAAAAGAACAAAGCTACTATGAAGAAGCGACAATTTACAGACCTTGTAAGAAAGTGGCACAAATTGACTTTACTAACTCTGTTAGATTAAATGGGGTCCCCATTGATGGATTATCGAGACTCCCAACTAATCAGCAAAACAAAAAGAGAGGTGGCACTCAAGAGTGGGATTCACCTAAATGGGACTAAGGCCTGGATAAAAATAAAAAGCCCCTTTCTTCTGCTGATGAATAAATATTCTGGTGGTCGGGAGCCAATCAACAGTCTATTCTAAGGATAGGCCATCCAAGTATTTCCTAGAAAATCAATGTTTGGTTACCGATTGTACTTGTTTTGTCACTTCGATAGAAAGAAAATCACACATTTCTATGCTCTAACTATAGTCTGTACAATATCTTGTCTGTACATTATACTAGAACATTATATTAGCAAGACGACGGATTTATCACCACAGGTCGGCAGAGGTGTTCTTCTGCAAAGGGTATTCATGGACACCAGCAACATCTTTTAGTTTCTGTCAAGAGAAGACGTCATTAAGTAAAGTTAGCGGCTTGGCAATCACGTACCTATGTGCGTCTGGGCCATGACATCTGCTAATCTGTGAGCGGCACTGCTGCCCCCGCTCTGTGTTGAAGAGGAAGAAGTGGTTGATGTGGTTGACCCATGGATTGCTTGGCTAATCCAGTGCTCCATGTTTATACTTCCTTGGCTTGAGGTGGGAGTTCCCTGGGAGTCACCTTGTACTGAACCTTCATCCTCTGACCCTGAAGAGGTATCTGCCAAAAATACAGATATAATAAATGTACCAAAGCCCAAAACACATCTGAGGATCTGATGCCCGTTTTCACCAGGAGAAGGCTCACAGTCAGTGTGGAGGACTAGGTGGAGGATAGTGGAGGACTAGGCAGTAATGCCCATTGCAACAGATATTACTAGAAATGGAATTCACAAGATTCCAAAAACAAATTTTGGGTCAGTATAACCTCACCTGGGGGTGTGTATGCATCCATTGATGTTTGCACCACAAGGGAGCGACGTTTCGATGGCATGGGTACTGCCATTTTCCTTTCTTTATGCTTAGCAAGCGCTGCCTGGACTGCTTCTGTATGTACATCTGTAACAGCAGCAAATCAGTGTTTCTGAATGATGTAAAAAACCTTATAGCAGTGATTCTCTTTGATATACAAACCTTATTTTATCAGCTGCCCTATAAACAGAATAAAACACACAGCTACTGGATATATGGAGAATGTTCAGTCTTTCTGATCCCAATGTGGACATGAAAGTATGTAAAGATATAGCAAGTCTGGAGAACCTTTGCTTAGGACAATGAGAGGCATTTATCAAAAGTGAACTTTTGATTGCTTTTTGTTCACTTTAGATAAAAAAAAGTTGGGGTTAAAGTGGCGTCCATGTGCCAAATTTCTTAAATGGCGCACGGATGTTAATAAATGCCCTCTGAACTGCTCTGTTTAAATGTCGCAGAGCAGTGGCGGGCAATGCAGTAATGCCTCGCCCCCTCAATACAAGTCTATGGGAGGGGGCGTGGTGACAGTCACACCCCCTCCCATGGACTTGTATCGAGGGGGCGGAGCTTGATGTTACGAGGGGGCGGGGCTTGACGTCACGAGGGGGCGGGCGTGACGTCATAATACTCCGGCCTCTGTATCGCCTGTCATCTACTGCACGGAGTGAACTTTGCTCCGTGCAGTAGATGATAGGGGGCGCTGCAGGAGAGATCTCGGGGGTTCACAGTGGCGGGACCCCCGCAATCAGACATCTTATCCCCTGTCCTTTGGATAGGGGATAAGATGTCTAGGGGCAGAGAACCCTTTTAATACAATTGTCGCATGGAAACATATAGGGCAGGGTTGAATTGCCCTGGGATTTCTTCTAAATACGGTCCGTGCAAATTTTTTGTGACTTCTCAAAGAAAAATCGCACATGATAAATTAGTGACCACTGCACAAAGTGATCTAAATCCGATAATTTTGTGGTAATAAAAATTAAACATTCTAAATGAAATGTTGCAAGAAAAGTCACACAGAACCTGTCTGCGACTTTTCCTGCGACAAATTTAGACGGAAAAAGCTGTCTAAATTGTTTTATAAATTCCCCTAAATGTGCTGTTCCTCAATTCTTTCCTCCTGGAAATGTATGAATAAATTGACAAGTAGGCGTTACCGTTTCCCCTGTCAAATGGGTGTGACTGTAACCCGGCCACAAGGTAAGGTCTCAATAGGTAGAGCAGTGGTGTCAAACTATGGCCCTCCAGATGTTTTAAAACTTCAACTCCCAGCATGCCCGGACAGCCAACGGCTGTCCGGGCATGCTGGGAGTTGAAGTTTTACAACATCTGGAGGGCCACAGTTTGACACCACTGAAGTAGGGGCATAACTCTCTACTGGTAATAGTTATCAATTTATACATACATTTCTATGTTTTCATTTTTAGATTCAAACATTTAAATCATCAAAAACACAAATGCCAAATCTCTGGATGTATCTTACCAGATCGATAGCGTTCATCTCTTGAGCCTGAGGAGCGCCGACGATGATATCTAGAGGAAGAGGAAGGGGTAACGGGAGTTCTACGTTCTGGTGGTAGTACTTGGTCCACCCCTGCAGAAAGAATAAAATGTAAAAGTAAAATAATTAAAGTAATAATAAAAAATATATATATTTATTATAAATAATAATAATACATAAATAAGTACATCAAAAAATTAAAAAAAAATAATCCAGTATAAAATATATCACTAGGAACAAATGTAGGAATTCATCCATGGTGTCATTTTTGGTCGCCACATAGAAATGAAGCCAATTTTAAATTTGTTTTCCTAACTCTAAATACTACTACAAGACATTTTATTGAAATAACCCGAGTGCTTGAATCGATTAGAAATAAAATGTGGTCTGATCCAAGGTTATCCAAGCTACAATTGCAGGCCAACGCAATGTAAATAATGTAATGCTGCACAAACCGTTGTACTGGCTACTAGGGGTGTGAATCGGCAAGAATTTGGCGATACAATGCGTATCGCGATACGATATATCCCGATTCTGTTTACGAGACGATATAATGCAATATATCCCGATTCTGACTCAAAAACGATATATTGCGATTTTTACGCACGCAGTGATACCGAATATGTTTATTTTTATTTTGTTGACATGTTTTTATATAGGAATAGGGGGTGATTTTAACTTTTAATATGGAAGAGGTTAGTGTGTGTCTTTTACACTTTTTATTAAAAAAAAATTGTAATTTTTTTTTTATACACTTTATTAGAATCATTAAATTCCTCAGACAGATGAATAGAGTTCTACTGAACTCCATTAATCTGTGATCCATTGATAGAGCCTAGTCAAGCCAGGCTCTATCAATGACAGAGCCACGGGACAGCAGGAAGCAGAGGTAAGTCCTCCGGCTACCTCCACAGTGGATCGCTTGCCCGCAATTTTTTGGGTGTCTTCCAACACAGGGTGCCTCCAGTTGTTTCACCACTACAACTCCCAGCATGCCCTGACAGCAAATAGATGTCAGGGCATGCTGGGAGTTGTAGTGGTGAAACAGCTGGAGGCACCCTGTCAGGAGAACTAAGGGCGGAAGTCGGCCCCCAGCAGGCATCAGTGACGTGGTGCCTGCTGGGGAAGACTGCCTGGAAGTGAGCACACTACCAGGCAGACAAAATGCCATTTTAAGATAATAAAAAAATAAATAAATAAAGGCAGGGAGGGGTTAGGGATAGACGGGCAATAGGCAGGGACAGAAAAAATAAATAAATTTAAAAAAAAAAGAGGATGGTGGAAGCTACCCTTTAAAGGTGTACTCTGGTGGAAAACATTTTTTTTAAATCAACTGTGCCAAAAAGTTAAACAGATTTGTAAATGACTTCTATTAAAAAATCGGAATCCTTCCAGTACTTTTTAGCAGCTGTATACTATAGAGGAAATTCTTTTCTTTGTGAATTTCTTTTTTGTCTTGTCCACAGTGCTCTCTGCTGACACCTGAGGCCCGTATCAGGAACTGTCCAGAGCAGGAGAAAATCCACATAGCAAACCTATCCTGCTCTGGACAGTTCCAGACATGGACAGAGGTGTCAGCAGAGAGCACTATGGACAAGACAAAAAAGAAATTAAAAAAGAAAAGAATTTTCTCTGTAGCATACAGCTGCTAAAAAGTACTGGAAGGGTAAAGATTTTTCAATAGAAGTCATTTACAAATCTGTTTAACTTTATGGCACCAGTTGATTTTAAACAAAATGTTTTCCACCGGAGTACCCCTTTAAGTAAAAAAAAAATCTAACTTTGCCAGGTCGGGAAAATGAAAAATCATGAAGTTAACTTTTTTCCCCCTGCAATGTGGATGTTTACTCAACAAGGGAATTATTATAGTGTGTGTGTGATGTAAGTGTTTTTTTTTTTTTATCCCGTTTTCTTTGCAGTTTATTTGACATGGCTGGGACTAATTTATCAAAAGTCACACAGCCTTTTATGAATTGTGGTCGGAAGCATCAGTGATATTGATGACTGGAGATATTGCGTGGTATAGACGCTTTTTACCATGTGGTCAGACTTTTTGCATTGCACATACATTAGCCACTTTTCACAGAAGTCGCAAATGATAATCTGTAACTTCTACGGTATACACAAATGCAGTGGTGTGTAAAATCGCTCTGGGTGTAAAGTCACAAAAAAAAGTCCCAGCACAGCTTGCTGCGACTTTGTTAGGGTCTAATTTATAGGGGGGAAAAAAAAGGGTCAACACCAAGATAAATGTCCCCCAATGTGTTCAATATAAGACATGAATAGTACAGCTGTTTGTGCGTTACCAGTTTTGGTGTAGGTCAGGACTGCGACTCTGTGACACACCAAGTAATTTTAAAGTAGTGGTCTCAAAATGTGGCCCTCCAGATGTTGCAAAACTTCAACTCCCAGCATGCCCGGACAGCCAACGGCTGTCCGGGCATGCTGGGAATTGAAGTTTTGCAACATCTGGAGGGCCACAATTTGAGACCACTGTTCTGAAGGATTTACTGAAGTCATAAGTAGAGATGAGCGAACTTACAGTAAATCCGATTCGTCACGAACTTCTCGGCTCGGCAGTTGATGTCATATCCTGCGTAAATTAGTTCAGCTTTCAGTCTCCTAGGACTGTATCCACCTTTTCCAGCCCACCGGAGCACAAGAAAGCTGAACTAATTTATGCAGTAAAAGCCATCAACTGCCGAGCCGAGAAGTTCGTGACGAATCGAATTTACTGTAAGTTCGCTTATCTCTAGTCATAAGTATAAAAACATGTTTCTGTGGAAAATTGTAAATACATATATAGCATACAGCTGCAAAGATAAAACATAATAGAATACTTTTCAATGCAACAACAGAACAGAGAAGGAAAAACAAAACTAATTTTATGTAAAGTTTGGCTTCTAAGACAACATTGTTTGTACGGTCCAATTATAATTTTTCTTTCAGCAAAAATAAATAAAAAAGATGCACTGTGTAACAGACCATCTGGCTCATTCAGGTTACTGTCAGGAATTGGATTGCTCAATGTGATACGTTTAAGGCAGCAACTTCCAGCTGTCTGGGATACAACAGAATTATTAACCCAATTTATATCCTGGCGTGAGGCTGTAATATGCGTAATGTACTATGAGGACATAATTATAAGACCGTACATCTTCAAGATCCAAGAAAGAACAGTATGCACCTGGGCTCATCTGTACTAATATCACAACATGCACAAATGAGTCACAAAATACAACACTCAATATATATATATAAAATAGGATACAGACCTCAAAATATATATATATATATATATATATATATATATATATATATATATATATATATGGGAATATATGCTGACAGACTAGTTGTATGAAATTAAAATAGGTATTTATTATGGTTTAGAATAGTTTAAACTGTCCAAGCAGGGCCCTTGCTATGGACTAATTAATATCTATCTATATATATATATATATATATATATATATATATATCTACCGTATATATATATATATATATATATATATATATATATGTATAGATAGATAGATAGATAGATAGATAGATATAGATATTACAATAAAATAATATATTTTATAAATAAAAATTTTATTTTAATATATATATATATATAAATCATAAAATGTTACAGTCTCTTGTAATACCTTTTTTATTGGACTAAGCATTTTGTATAGAGAAGCTTTCGGGATTCCTCCCTTTATCAAGTCCAAAGCAAATCTAAGCTCACAAGCAGAAGACACAGGTTACATCTCACAAATTTGCATATTTGTGAGATGTAACCTGTGTCTTCTGCTTGTGAGCTTAGATTTGCTTTGGACTTGATAAAGGGAGGAATCCCGAAAGCTTCTCTATACAAAATGCTTAGTCCAATAAAAAAGGTATTACAAGAGACTGTAACATTTTATGATTTGCATCTGCATTACTGGACTAATACGGCTACTTAAATTTACTAATATATATATATATATATATATATATATATATATATATAATCCCAAAATAAAGCAGCACTACTTATCCAGTCCAACCAAAAAATTGGTGCCAGCGTCCCAAAGGACTTGATCAGAGCCCATCCAAGATAAAAACCAGATACAGGCGCAGCACTCCAACAAAATAAGTGATTTAATGTCTCATGTCAGCATTACAACGTTTCAGCTCCTCCTGGAGCCTTTTTCAAGCATGCTTGAAAAAGGCTCCAGGAGGAGCTGAAACGTTGTAATGCTGACATGAGACATTAAATCACTTATTTTGTTGGAGTGCTGCGCCTGTATCTGGTTTTTATATATATATATATATATATATATATATATATATATATATATATTATTTTACTATATATTTATTTTATTGTAATATCTATCTAAGGTATATATAATTAGTCCATAGCAAGGGCCCTGCTTGGACAATTGAAATCAGTGGTGTGGAAATAAAAAAAAAAATAACTACTTGTCCAAGGGACTAAAGCGGAACACAATCTACTTGTCCCTCAATAAAATCCACTTGTCCTGGTAGATAAAATAATTTCAACCAAAATAGTACGAAAATAAGGTCTTTATTAGTTTCCGCACTTTCGTTTTTTCCTCCTTTTTCCTATAACAGCCATAACATTTATTTTTCCATCTACAGACCCATATGAGGCTTGTTTTTTGTGGGGAAGTATACTTTGTAATGACACATTTTCATTTTTCCATAACTGAGACAAAAAAAAAAAATTTTTGTGAGGTGAAATTGAAAAAAAAAATGCAAATTTTGAGGTTTTCTTTTTTTCGCCATTCACCTTGTGGTCAACATTACATATTATTTTGATACTTTACGTCGGTCTGATTACACCAATACCAAATTTTTGTTTCCGTCACGTTTTAATAATTTTTTTTTTTTATTTAAAAAAGAAAATCCCTGACCTATAATATTTTTCTTTTTCCGTATATGAGGGGTTATTTTTTGGGCCGTAATATGCTGTTTGTATCGGTACCATTTTGGCATTGATCAGACTTTTTGAAAACTTTTTTACTTCATTTTTTCTGGGATATGATGTTATAAACATAAAAAAGCTATTCTGTGATTTGGTTTTTTTTTTAACGTTAACGCCATTTACCGTACGGGATATAAAATGTTATTTTTTAATTGTTCAGTCAATTATGCACGCGCCAATACCAAATATGTTTATTTTTATTATGTTTACATATTTTTATATGGAAAAGGGGGGTGATATGAACTTTTAGGCTACGTTCACACGGGCGGATTTAATTGCGGGTTTCCCGCTGCATATTTGAAAGGGGGCAGGCTCTTCTCAGCTGTCCGCAGCAGATTTTCCTAGGCAGAATTTATGCTGTGGAAAATCCGCTGCAAGCCCATTGAAGTCAGAAGGGCCTGCGGCGGAAAATCTGCTGTGAACAGCAGAGAAGAGACCGCCCCCTTTCAAATACGCAGCGGGAAACCTGCAAATAAATCTGCCCGTGTGAACGTACCTCTAATATGGAAGGGGTTAATGGGTGTTTTTAAACTTTTTTTTTTTTATACACTTTTTTAGGAGGAATCCTTTAGATTCCTCATACATCAATTCAGTTCTATTGAACTCCATTTGATCTGTCTTCATTTGATTGAACCTGCTCAAGACAGGCTCAATCAAATGCAGATCTATGGGGGCAGCCATGAATGCAGAAGTAAGCCCTTCGGCTACCTCCACAGGGGATTGACAAACCCCCCATCCCCCGCCCCCCACGATTGCGCTGTGGAGGTCGATCCACCCCACTTGATCACCAGGGATGGTTAAAAGATCCCTTTAGACACTGCTGTCAACTTTGACAGCGGTCATCTAAAGGGTTTATAGCCGCCCGCGGTGATCGCCGCATGCCGGACTATTAGCGGCGGCCCCGGCTACTGAAATTAGCCGAGGGCCGCCGAGTATGGAGCAGGCTTGAGTCAGGAGCTCCCTCCATACACCCTGAGTGCCGTATGAGGTGCAGACTTGCGTCCCATGCAAGTCTGCATCAGCTCCTGCACCTCACACCGGCATTATGGTCAAAAAAAAAAAAAAGGGGGAAAGTTGCTCCGGCCCTGCTTGCCCGATACAGGGCTAAGGGTATGAAAAATTCACCTGCCCGGAGCCCGGAACTACATGTCCCGGGCGTCGGGCGATAGGATTTCCACATCCCTGTAAACTATTCTAAACCATAATAAATACCTATTTTAATTTCATACAACTAGTTTGTCAGCATATATTTCCATATATATATATATATATATATATATATATATATATATATATATCTCTAGAGGTCTGTATCCTACATTGTCTTTTTTATTATTTTTTGGCACGAAGGGTTACGTGCAACACAAGCACCTTCCAGTTTTATATATACCATACATGTATATATATATATATTTTTTTTTTATATGTTTTTATTTTATTTATAAGTGTATAACTTTTTTCATATGTGTGTGTGTATATATATATATATATATATCTATCTACAGTGGGGTAAAAAAGTATTTAGTCAGGCACCAATTGTGCAAGTTCTCCCACATAAAAAGATGAGAGTCCTGTAATTTTCATCATAGGTTTACCTCAACTATGAGAGAAAGAATAGTGGGAAAGAATACAGGAAATCACATTGCAGGATTTCTAATGAATTAATTGGTAAATTCCTGGGTAAAATAAGTATTCGGTCGCCTACAAACAAGCAAGATTTCTGGCTCTCACAGACCTTTAAAGGGGTACTCCGGTGGAAAACTTCTTTTTTTTTTTAATGAACTGGTGGCAGAAAGTTAAACAGATTTGTAAATGATAAAAATAGGATATTAGTCCTCAGCTCAATATCAAAAAGATTAATGGGGGATGTCTGGTATCAATAATAGAGAAAACAAAATTAGTATATAAATGATATTTAATAGATATTAAATAGTGCGTTCCCGCACAAAAAATCCGACATGGGTGATATATCTAAGTGAGAGAATATGCCAACACAGGTTTTTATAATGTATCAAGAAAATGATCGTTAGTATTTATGTAGAACATTACATGATACATGTAGAATATCAGATAAAGTAAAATTGAAATAAAGATGAAATTAAAATAAAAATGTAAATAAATATGGGTAATAAAAATACAGATAAAGTGAATATTAAAAATGAATAATGAAATGAAGATAAAAATAAATAAAAATAAAATTAAAAAATAAAAATAAAAATGAAAATAAAAATAGATGAAAAAAAAAATATAAATAAAATAATAACTAAAAAAAAAAATATAAATAAATTAAAATAAAGAAAAAATAATAAAAATTTTCATTTTTATTTTTTAATTTTATTTTTATTTATTTTTATCTTCATTTCATTATTCATTTTTAATATTCACTTTATCTGTATTTTTATTACCCATATTTATTTTAATTTTTATTTCAATTTCATCTTTATTTCAATTTTACTTTATCTGATATTCTACATATATCATGTAATGTTCTACATAAATACTAACGATCATTTTCTTGATACATTATAAAAACCTGTGTTGGCATATTCTCTCACTTAGATATATCACCCATGTCGGATTTTTTCTTTTACCCGATAGTCAGAGTTCATGCCACTATTCCTTACCAGGTCTTAGATATAATTCTAATTGTTTGGAGGCTTATAAAAACGAGCAGAGACCGCATATGGTCATACACCACTGAGGAAGGGGCACTACTAATCTGCTTTGAACCCCAAAACGCGTTTGGTGACTGTGATTGAGCCTTTTTATATTGGTCTAGTTCACACTACAGCTGCGGTTATACAAGCACTGATCGGATAGTTCCTCTCTGGAGAGATCTCACTTATCATTCATTTATTACATGGTCCTGTATTCAAATCCATCTGCTGAACCGGTGCAGAGCCCTCCATCATTGGATCAATATTTCTATCTGCATGCATCATTGATATTCAACATCATCTAGTATCAACTAACCTCCCGCACAAGGTCAGCTGACTTGCCATCAGCTGACCTGCTACGTCAGACGCCAAGAGTTAACTCGCCGGTGAGAGCGGCTGGATACTCTGCGACCAACGATCCGCCCCGGCTAGAGTACACCTGACGCCAAGGGACAGCTCGCCGGTGAGAGCGGCTGTATATCCTGCGACCATCACGCCGCCCCGGCTAGAGCGCATCTGTCCATCGTCCATCTGTCCACCAGCGGTGCGGTGAGTGGCACAATCTTGCCAGCGATTATATTTTCATTTGCAGGCCATTTGGCTGTGGAGTGGAGAAACCGGCAACAGCGATCCAATTCTAATACCCACTATACAAATTGATTTATATGTTATAATCATATACAGCATACGATTTTATCACAGGACATTGTTCCAGGCCAATTGTAGGATTCATCCTACAGGACACAACTCCATCATCTATAGGACTGTCACTTTTATTATTTACAGGACATTTTGCATATTTTATCAAATTTTTTTTTTCTTTTCTATCAAGCTATTTCCTTTCCAGGAGGAACGTTTTTATTTTTTATTTTTATTTATTTTTGTGTGCACTGAATTTACTACCATTCTGATCAGAGTAACACTGTATGTCACATTATCACCCAGTGTATCATTATATGGCTGTTAGCCATAATAGATACATTTGTTATTAGGAGTAGCATTCGCTCTGTAGTGTAATAACTTGTTGCATTTTTTATATTTATTACTTTTTAACTAATTGTGCGCCACTGTAGGGCCCTGCGGGAACGCACTATTTAATATCTATTAAATATCATAGTTACATAGTAACTATGATATTTAATAGATATTAAATAATATCATTTATATACTAATTTTGTTTTCTCTATTATTGATACCAGACATCCCCCATTAATCTTTTTAATATTGAGCTGAGGACTAATATCCTATTATTATCATTTTTCTATAGCTCTCTGTGGGGGAGAGCTTTTAGTTAACCTCGCTCATTTTTGTGGTTGAGCTACACATATCTGCATTTCCAGATTTGTAAATTACTTCTATAAATAAATCTTAATCCTTTCAGTACTTTTTAGCAGCTGTTTGCTACAGAGAAAAATCTTTATTTTTTTTTTATTTATTTTTTGTGTTGTTCACAGTGCTCTCTGCTGATACCTGATGCCCGTATCAGCAGGAACTGTCCAGAGCAGGAAAAAATCCCCATAACAAACCTATGCTCTACTGAACAGTTCCTGACACTGACAGGTGTCAGAGCACTGTGGACAACACAAAAAAGAAATTCAAAAAGTAAAGAATTTCCTCTGTAGCATACAGCTGCTAAAAAGTACTAAAAGGTTTAAAACATTTTAATAGATGTAATTTACAAATCTGTTTAACTTTCAGGCACCAGTTCATTTAAAAAAAAAAAAAAAAAGTTTTCCACCGGAGTACCCCTTTCACTTCTCTTTAAGAGTCTTCTCTCTCCTTCACTCGTAACCTGTATTAATGGCACCTGTTTGTTATCAGTATAAAAGACACCTGTCCACAAACTCAAACAGTCCTACTTCAAACTCCACTATGGCCAAGACCAAAGAGCTGTCGAAGGACACCAGAAACAAAATTGTAGACCTGCACCAGGATGGGAAGACTAAATCTGAAATAGGCACGCAGCTTGGTGTGAAGAAATCAACTGTGGGAGCAATTATTAGAAAATGGAAGACATACAAGACCACTGATAATCTCCCTCGATCTGGGGCTCCACGCAAGATATCACCCCTTGGTGTCAAAATGATCACAAGAATGGTGAGAAAATATCCCAGAACCACACGGGGGAACCTAGTAAATGCCCTGCAGAGAGCTGGGACCAAAGTAACAAAGGCTACCATCAGTAACACACTACGCCGCCAGGGACTCAAATCATGCAGTGCCAGATGTGTCCCCCTGCTTGAGCCAGTACATGTCCGGGCCCATCTGAAGTTTGCTAGAGAGCATTTGGATGATCCAGAAGAGGATTGGGAGAATGTCAGATAAAACCACAGTAGAACTTTTTGGTAAAAACTCAACTCGTTGTGTTTGGAGGAGAAGGAATGCTGAGTTGCATCCAAAGAACACCATACCTACTGTGAAGCATGGGGGTGGAAACATCATGCTTTGGGGCTGTTTTACTGAAAAGGGACAAGGACGACTTATCCGTATAAAGGAAAGAATGAATGAGGCCATGTATCATGAGATTTTGAGTGAAAACCTCCTTCCAACAGCAAGGGCATTGAAGATGAAACGTGGCTGGGTCTTTCAGCATGACAATGATCCCAAACACACCACCCGGGCAATAAAGGAGTGGCTTTATAAGAAGCATTTCAAGGTCCTTGAGTGGCCTAGCCAGTCTCCAGATCTCAACCCCATAGAAAAACCTTGGAGGGAGGCGAAAGTCCGTGTTGCCCAGCGACAGCCCCAAAACATCACTGCTCTAGAGGAGATCTGCATGGAGGAATGGGCCAAAATACCAGCAGCAGTGTGTGAAAACCTTGTGAAGACTTACAGAAAATGTTTGACCTCTGTCATTGCCAACAAAGGGTATATAACAAAGTTTTGAGATGAACTTTTGTCATTGACCAAATACTTATTTTCCACCATAATTTTCAAATAAATTCTTAAAAAATCAGACAATGTGATTTTATGGATTTATTTTCTCATGTCTCTCATAGTTGAGTTATACCTATGACGAAAATTACAGGCCTCTTATCTTTTTAAGTGGGAGAACTTGCATAATGGGTGGCTGACTAAATACTTTTTCGCCCCACTGTATATGTATATATATATATATATACACAAGATTTGTGTGTGTATATGTATATATATTTGGGGGTGCACCGAAATGTCGGCCGCTGAAAATTTTCCACCAAAAATGGCCCTTTCGGCCAAGGGAAGTTTCTGCCAATAACTTAGGTGGGCGTGGCTTAACACCTTCCCAACCCTTGACATACATGTATGTTATGGGTTGGGAGAGCGGACCTGACATGACACGCGTCTGCGGGTTTAGTCCACGTCATAAACGGGAGATGCCTGCTGCTATCAGCAGCTGACATCTGCCTGTAATGATGGAAATCAGAGATTGCTCCAATGTCCGTCATTTAACTGGTTAACGACCACGTCATTGTGCCGTTAACCGTGTACCGGTGATTGCCGCGGATGGCTATTAACCCTTTAGATCGCTGCTATCAAAGCGGACAGTGGCGTCTAAAGGGACATGTAAATGCTCCCTGGTGGTCCAGTGGGGTGGATCGCGAACCCCAACAAAATCCCCCCTCAATCCCCCCAGCAGCGCAATTGCGGGGGACAATCCACTGTGGAGGTAGCCAGAGGGCTTACCTCTGCATCACTGGTGTCTGTGGCTCTTCATTTGATTGAGCCTGGATGGAGCAGGCTCAACCAAATGAGCAAAGATCACACAGATCAATGGAGTTCTATGGAACTCCATTGATCTGTATGAGGAATCTAATGATTACTCCTAAAAGTCCTCTAAGGGGACTAATAAAGTGTAAAGAAAAAAGTAAAAAAAAAAAAAAAAAAACACCCATTAACCAAATCCTTTTGGTCACATTAGATCCCAAAAAAAAAAAAAAAAAAAATAATGTGTGTTCTTTAAAAAAAAAGTGTACAAACAACATATTTATCACATCCCATGCAACTATTCAATACATTTGGTGCACATACACGTTACCACCACACACATTAAAGGTGTAGAAAAATCATTCATCTACACCAACTTAAAGGGGTTATCCAGGAAAAAACTTTTGTATATATATCAACTGGCTCCAGAAAGTTAAACAGATTTGTAAATTACTTCTATTAAAAAAATCTTAATCCTTTCAGTACTTATGAGCTGATGAAGTTGAGTTGTTCTTTTCTGTCTAAGTGCTCTCTGATGACACGTGTCTTGGGAACCGCCCAGTTTAGAAGCAAATCCCCATAGCAAACCTCTTTTACTCTGTGCAGTTCCCGAGACAAGCAGAGATGTCAGCAGAGAGCACTGTTGCCAGACAGAAAACAACTACTCAACTTCAGCAGCTGATAGTTATTGAAAGGATTAAGATTTTTTAAGAGAAGTAATTTACAAATCTGTTTAACTTTCTGGAGCCAGTTGATATAAATGGAATACCCCTCTAATAAATCCCCCTTATGTCTCTATTTCATTGCTCCCCATGCATTTTGCTGTTAACCATGGTATGAGATGTTCTTATTATGTTTGTTACTGCATATTTGATGCTCCGTACCTGTAGCCTGTTCTCCTCACTCTGTTTTGTTTTGCCGTCTGTACCCCTTGCTGTTCAATAGAACATTTTATTTTTAATTTTATTTTTTTTTTATATGAAAAAAGATTGGAATAGTGTTCCAGCCTCTTGCCCACTGCGGCATGCTCCACAGTTATTTACAGAACCCACCGCAGACGCTGCATTGATCAATAGTGGGCTGTGTCCCACTTCATGGCTCAAATTGTTGTCTAGCTGGAGTTATTTTTTTTTTTTACAATAGTTTTTATAGCTGTAGTTATTATTTTTTTTTTTTTACAATAGTTTATATAGCGGTAGTTATTTTGTATCATGATGTGGGCCTGGCTATATAACCAGGCTACGGACACAGCTGAAAAGCATGTTTTTTAATGCTTTGTTTGTACCTGTTATGGTGCAAAATAGACTTTCTCCATTGGTTGTTATTAAAAATTTTACTTTACCTTTATAGCCTATGCAGCTTGCTGTAGGAGCTCTATTTTCTCTTTACTTGTATGTACAAAGCCTATATCATTCTCCCCTGCCTTGTATCTACTCACTTCTCTCTCTCTCTAGCCTAGTGTTTCCCAACCAGGGTGCCTCCAGCTGTTGCAAAACTACAACTCCCAACATGCCCGGACAGCCAAAGAGTTGTAGTTTTGCAACAGGCGGAGGCACCCTGGTTGGGAAACACTGCTCTAGCCTGTGTGAGCTGTCCTCTGGGGTTTCTCCCCCAGAGCTGGCATGTTACCCTATCACCATCGCTGTTGCTGTCTATAACACTGGGAAACAGAAAGTGCATCTGGTGGATGTCTCTAATATTTCTCTTAGTAGCATTTAAAGGGGTACTCCACTGGAAAACTTTTTATTTATTTATTTATTTATTTATTTATTTTTACATCAACTGGTGCCAGAAAGTTAAACAGATTTGTAAATGACTTCTATTTAAAAATCTTAATCCTTCCAGTACTTATCAGCTGCTGTATTTTCCAGAGGAAGTTCTTTTCTTTTTGAAATTCCTTTCTGTCTGACCACAGTGCTCTCTGCTGACACCTCTGTTCACGTCAGGAACTGTCCAGAGTAGGACCAAATTCCCAAAGGGAACCTCTCCTTCTCTGGACTTTTCTTAAAATGGACAGAGGTGTCAGCAGAGAGCACTGAGGTCAGGCAGAAAGGAAATTCAAAAAGAAAAGAACTTCCTCTGGAAAATACAGCAACTGATAAGTACTGGAAGGATTAAGATTTTTAAATAGAAGTAATTTACAAATGTGTTTAACTTTCTGTTCTGGCACCAGTTGATTTAAAAAAAAAAAAAAAAAAAAAAAAAAGTTTTCCAGGGGAGTACCCCTTTAAATAGTTGAAAAAACTATTTAGAAAGTTGCATCATTTTCCATTCAAGAAACAAATGGGGTTTTTTAATAAATCTGTTTAATAAATCTTTTTCTAATCTCAGTCCTACTTTAGTTTTGGGGCAACTAGTACGGTATATAAATAGTAACAGAACAGGACTTCCCACCGGGCACTGGGTAAAGGTAGGGGTAGGACATACACCCTGTTATTTAGGACGTAGAACCTGGACTGCAATGTCAGTCAGTAACTCACAAGTAGCCACCAGACTTCTGGCCTAGTTATGTCCACAGATGTCCAGCTATCCATTGTCATTTCCTGGAAGTAGGCTGGAATTAGGCCGGTTTTAATAAAAACATATGGCATGTGGCATTTTTCATTTTAGCAAACTGGCAGAAGCTCATACGTCTATGCCTAATTTTTGGCCAGAGAGAGCGCTGGGTACAATGCTGAAATGTTGATCAATGCTATGCTACTTTCTGATGCAGGGTGGTTCCATCTCTGGACATAAGGGAATTAAAGGGGTTATCCAGGAAAAAACTTATATATATCAACTGGCTCCAGAAAGTTAAACAAATTTGTAAATTACTTCTATTAAAAAATCTTAATAATTTCAGTACTTATCAGCTGAGGAAGTTAAAGGGTAGCTCACACCATCCTATTTTTTTTTCGTTGCTAGCCCTTTCCCCCACCGCTACTGCACTAGCCCGTTCAATACTCCCCCCCCCCCCGCCCCGCATACCCCGTTCCCTCATTACACTTGCAGTTACTGCAGAGTCCGGCAGCAGACGTGCAGGGACAGCGGCGGCGGCGATGTGCGGGAGGAGTGGCCTCCCAGCCAGTGGCCGGGGAGCCAATGCGCTCGCTCCCGCCTGTCTGATTGACAGGCAGGGAGCGAGTGCAGCCTAACTGAAAAAGGACTGATTGCCACTCCAAAATCAGTCCTTTTTCAGTAGCCGGTTTTTAAATGTAAATTAAAACCTTTTTAATAAAAAAAATGTAATAAAAGTATATTAGAGATATGTTGTAGTACATAAGTACTACAACAGATCAAAAAATAAAGTTGGTGACAGTGCCCATTTAAAGGAGAACTCTTGAATATAAAAATTGTGGCCCATACTGCCGGCAGTAAAAAAAATAAAGATGTACATACCTTCCTCCGCTCCCCCGGGGCCTCCGGTAACCGGCTCCGGTCTCTGCCGCGATCCACTTCCTGGTTGCCGGTGGTCGGATGAGTCATACTGCGCTCAGCCAATCACCAGCCGCAGCGAAGTCTGACTCGGCCGGCGATAGGCTGAGCGGCAGTGTGAAAACGCTTCAGGACACAAAATTCTTCACTACACCGGCACCTGCGGCCAGGGCCGAAAACGTCACACTGCCGCTCAGCCTATCGTCGGCCGAGTCTGACTTCGCTGCGGCTGGTGATTGGCTGAGCGCAGTATGACTCATCCGACCACCGGCAACCGGGAAGTGGATGCGGGGGAGACTGGAGCCGGTTACCGGAGGCCCTGGGGGAGCGGAGGAAGGTATGTATCTTTATTTTTTTACTGTCGGCAGTATGGGCCACAATTTTTATATTCCAGAGTTCTCCTTTAAGTTGTTCTTTTCTGTCTAAGTGCTCTCTGATGACACCTGTCTCAGGAAATGTCCAGTTTAGAAGCAAATCCCCATAGCAAACCTCTTCTACTGTGTGCAGTTCCCGAGACAAGCAGAGATGTCAGTAGAGAGCACTGTTGCCAGACAGAAAACAACAACTCAACTTCAGCAGCTGATAATTATTGAAAGGATTAAAAAATTTTAATAGAAGTAATTTACAAATCTGTTTAACTTTCTGGAGCCAGTTGACATAAAAAAAAAAAGTTTTTTCCTGGAATACCCCTTTAAACCCTACATTTTGTCAAATAATAACAACAATGTAAGCCAAGTGGTAGCATAATTCAATTGACACATATGAGCATTATCCTATACCTGTAAATAGATACTAGTAACCACTGAATGCCCCTTCTCCCAGACTCGAAGTACCAACTACCTGCCCTACTACCATTATGAACCCAATCCACATCCACCAATCTACTCCAGGCATCAACCTAGCATGTCCCACTATAAACCAAGAACCTAATTTATTTGTATACTTAGATTCTATACACGAACAGCAAAGTAACTAAAGATGACATGGGCAATGAGTAAGAAAAACAAGCAATAAATCATAGGAAAAAAATGAATGCATTACCAGGGTATCACATGTGTGTTCAGACAAAAAATGTATTTATAAAATGTCAGAAGGCTCAAATAAAACAGAATTAGAAAACCATGTTAAACAGGGCCTGTGGCCTCTTCTAACCCCGATTTAGCTGATATTGTAAATGACATAACATTTGTAAAGCATATTCTCTTGTTGAATACAGATCTCTGCGTTGTGCCATTCATCTATTATTCCTCTTCAGAATGTATGAATAAATTGACAAATGGGTGTTAGCACTTCACATGCCAATAGGGCGTGTCCCTACTCAGAACAACCAATGAGAGCTGACCATGTCAGAATGTGTAGAAAGGATATGCAAATCAGTTTTCTCTTGGCACCTTTCCCAGGTAGCTTTCCCTTAGTCAGTGTTTCACTCCAACTAGGAGTCTTAGAATATGACTGGGAATGCATGGAAGCCAGAAATCTCTCCAAAAAGAAAGAATGGCCATTTAAAGGGGTACTCCGGTGGAAAACTTTTTTTTTTTTTTTTATCAACTGTTGCCAGAAAGTTAAACAGATTTGTAAATGACTTCTATTAAAAAATCTTAATCCTTCCAGTACTTATTAGCTGCTGAATACTACAGTGGAAATTATTTTCTTTTTGGAACACAGATCTCTCTGCTGACATCACGAGCACAGAGCTCTCTGCTGACATCTTGACCACAGTGCTCTCTGCTGACATCTCTGTCATTTTAAGAACTGTCCAGAGTAGGAGAAAATCCCCATAGCAAACATATGCTGGTATGGACAGTTCCTAAAATGAACAGAGATGTCAGCAGTGAGCACTGTGCTTGTGATGTCAGCAGAGAGCACTGTGTTCCAAAAAGAAAATAATTTTCTCTGTAGTATTCTGCAGCTAATAAGTACTGGAAGGATTAAGATTTTTTAATAGAAGTAATTTACAAATCTGTTTAAATTTCTGGCACCAGTTAATTTATTGAAAAAAAGTTTTCCATCGGAGTACCAGTGGCGTCGCTAGGGGGGGGCCAGAGGGGGCCATGGCCCCCCCTAGATCAGGCCGTGCCCCCCCTTGGGCCCCCCCAATTTAAAAATAAAATGGTCCCCCCCAATTTAAAATAAATGTCCCGATACATTGATGGCTCCGCCCCCAGCACAGGAGAGGACAGGCGGAGAGCTGACAGGTCACACAGCAGAGCGTCCCTTTCATGTGAGGTGAGTGATGTCCCGTGTCCTCCCTCTCTCCCCCTGATCAGCAGTATAACCGGGGGCTGAGTAATGTGTATGGTAGCAGTCCAGAGGGGTCACTTTCCCTCCTCCAGTGTCCACAGGTCACCAACAGGCCACATTATCACAAAAATTTTTGGGAAAAATCGCGGCAAAAATTGCGCGCTTTTACCGCGATTTTTCGTAAATCGCGGTAAAACAGCGCAATTTTTGCCGCGATTTTTCCATAAATTGTTCTGGTAATGTGACCTGTTGGAGACCTGTGGACACTGGAGGAGGGAAAGTGACCCCTCTGGAAGAACAACATGTGAACACATTAACCCCTCATTAACCCCTTAAGGGTATATTCACATGTACAGGATCTGCTGCATAATTTTGCTGCATATTTTGTGCAGCTGATTTTGCTACCCATTAGCTTCAATAGGTAGCAAAATCAGCTGCAGAAAATATGCAGCAGATCCTGTATGTGTGAGCGTATCCTAAGGGCTCATTCAGGGGTGGATCCGCAGTGTATTTTACGCTGCGGATCCCCCAACAATGGACCCTACAGTGCTGCCTCCATCTGTGCCTGCTCATAACGGGAATCAGCCACTACGAGCAGACACGCTTTGATGTGTATACTCGCGCACATCATGGCCGCTCCTCCTGCTCTCTGAACTAGGCCGATGTGTGCATTGTCAGGGGGATCGGCAGCGTAAAATATGCTGGGGATCCATCCGTGTAAATGAGCCCTAAGGACACAAGGCGTCTACGCACAGTGCCTACTCCCACTGTGTTGTATAAATCATTAGCTAGAACCCTCGGCTAATGCCAGATATCCCCAATCAGGCTGATGTCCGACATTAACACTTTAGATGCCGCTATCAAAGTTGATGGTAGTGTCCAAAAGTTTTAACGACTTAAGGTCCGAGCGTTTTTCCGTTTTTGTACTTTTGTTTTTTCCTCCTTACCTTTTAAAAATCATAACCCTTTCAATTTTGCACCTAAAAGTCCATATGATGCTTATTTTTTGCACCACCAATTCTACTTTATAATGACATCAGTCATTTACCCAAAAATCTATGGCAAAAACGGAAAAAAAAATCATTGTGTGTTTATATATATATATATATATAATATATATATATATATATATATATATATATATATATATGTGTGTGTGTGTGTGTGTATAAATACACATACACACATTTTAAAATTGCCCCCCCACTTTTGTCACTGGCCCCCCATGTGCCCCCCCTAAATTTGAATGCTGGAGACGCCACTGCGGAGTACCCCTTTAAAGACAGCTGTAATATAGTATCGCCGCATGCATAAATGTGCAAACTACAAAAATATAACATTAATTAAACTGAATGGTCAATGGCATACACGTAAAAAAAAATGCGTATTTTTTGCTTATATGAGTCTGTAGGTGGAAAATTTAAAGCGTAATTATTTTTAGAAGGTGAGGAGGAAAAAACAAAAGTGCAAAAATAAAAAATGGCCAGGTCCTTAAGGGGTTAAGCACTGGGTGGATATAAAAGGCCTCTTCAGGTGTTGTTCTGTGCTGGTTATAAGACATGTACTCCGTCCACGTTGGCATGATGTTTATTATGTCTGTCCGTGCATATATCCTGAGTTTTAACCATGGTTATCTGTCCTGTTTGATATATAGATTTTAGCTTCCTTTGTTTTAGTACATTTGTTGGGTTTTAGTATTCTTGTATGTTTGATCTGCATTTGTTTTGCATTGCCTTAGTCTGCATTCACACTGTGCGTTTTGTCAGTCCTGTTTTGACCTTGTTTGATCCTGAAACTCCGAGGGTAGAATCCTGTTCTGAGCCTAGGGCTAATCCGTCTATCTAGGAGTGAGTGAGTCTTGTGCCTGTAACCGTGTTTGCTTGTATTTAGGATTTTTGTTTCCTCCTAGGCTAGTATTCTGATCACTCTGTGGCGCGTGCCCACTAGCTAGTAGCCGATTTGGTTTTGTTATTGATGTCCCTCCTTGCTTGGAGTGGAGTGTCTAGTGTGTTTCTTGTTCTGAGTCCAGTGTGAACAGTACTCTTGATTTCCTGACCCATTTAGTGTTCTGACATTCAGTTAACCTGTTCATCCCCTGCATCTCCTGATTTTGTCTGCTGTAAACTTATCCTCATATCTAGTCTTGTACAGATTACCATATCTGCCATTAATCTTGATTTCAGTTTCTGAACTGTATGTTAGTATGCTATATCTTGCCTTATTTGTATTTATATAGCTGCTTGTTGGACATGTACAGTTGGTTTGTTTTGTCTGACTCGGACGCCCATGCACTTTAGTGCCAGTCAAGGGGAGATTTCTGGCTTAACATACATTCCCAGTCATGTTCTATGAATCATAGCTGGAGTGAAACACTGACTTTAAAGATTAAAGGGGCATTGAAGGCCAAAACTTTTTTATATATATTAACTGGCTCCGTAAAGTTAAACAGATTTGTAAATTACTTCTATTAAAAAAATCTTAATCCTTCCAATAGTTATTAGCTTCTGAAGTTGAGTTGTTGTTTTCTGTCTAACTGCTCTCTAATGACTCACATCCCGGGAGCTGTGCAGTTCCTATGGGGATATTCTCCCATCATGCACAGCTCCTGGGATGTGACATCATCATTGAGCAGTTAGACAGAAAACTTCAGAAGCTAATAACTATTGGAAGGATTAAGATTTTTTTAATAGAAGTAATTTACAAATCTGTTTAACTTTCCGGAGCCAGTTGATATATATAAAAAAAGGTTTTGCCTGGAATACCCCTTTAACTACTATAAAAGGTTTCATGAGAAAGCTGCTTTACATATCCTTTCTTCTCAGAATTCCCAGTGGACCATGAATGGCCCATAAGTCTCCACACGGTTTAAAGAAGCTCTCCTTACAGGAGTAATGGCACAATGCAGAATCCAAAGAAAATGCTTTAGGATTGTTGTTTTTACAGTAAATACAAATATTCATTAACACTTATATGTCAGGAGAGCTGAGAGGTCTTCTCCAAATCATGTAGATAAGTTAATAAAACCCGGACCACACCTTGTAGCTGAGGAAGATAGGCTCCTATTAACTTCGATCTTTTCTTTTCATACCCTTTCTGTGTGATGTCACCTGCCAAAAATAAGAGAAATGGATGACGCTCTGAACTTATTTCTTTATTGCTTTTTTATTTGAGAAATTTCACCAGTGTTCCATCAGACATAGAGAAAACACAAGCCAAGTGACAGGTCAGCAGAACACAAGCCACAACAACTATATCCAAAGCCAAAGCAATGTAGACGCAGAAAAACAGATACATGTGGTAGGAATATCCATTAGTGACTAAGCAAGAATGACTTCAGGGTTTTATTGAAGACCACGCCTTGCTATTACTTTATTTATAGATAAGACACTGGAAATAGTCATGGGATACAGCAATGTATTCAGTTTTTTATGCAATAGTGAGAGAACAAATAGCAGGGTTATGTATGGAAACGTATTCCCTGTTATAGCTTTATTGCCAAAAAGTCTAAACAACCATATAAAACATATACAAGGACTGTACCACATTTATTATAACAGTTTATGATAGGCTGTGGTCTGGGCTCCATAAACAGCATCCGACAGCCTGACAAAGACTCTGCTGACAATTATTTTTTCTTTATCTACCATCCTACTGCATTATCAAATCCCGTCTGATGTCATAATGTTAGAGAAAAAATAAATTATAAATGTTTGTGTGTAAAATCTGCCACCTTCATCAGAGCATCAGCTGACTCATTGGACCTCATTTAGAGTGGGTTCACACTACGTTTTCTCCCATACGGGAGCGCATACGGCAGGGGGGAGCTAAAACCTCACGCTCCCGTATGCCTTCGTATGCGCTCCCGTATGTTATTCATTTCAATGAGCCGGCCGGAGTGAAACGTTCGGTCCGGTCGGCTCATTTTTGCGCCGTATGCGCTTTTACAACTGGACCTAAAACTGTGGTCAACCACGGTTTGAGGTCCGGTTGTAAAAGCACATACGGCGCAAAAATGAGCCGACCGGACCGAACGTTTCACTCCGGCCGGCTCATTGAAATGAATGACATACGGGAGCGCATAGAAAGGTATACGGGAGCGCGAGGTTTTAGCTCCCCCCTGCCGTATGCGCTCCCATATGGGAGAAAACGTAGTGTGAACCCAGCCTACTAAGGTTTTTGTAGGGTTTTTTGTGTTGCATGTGTTGTGCACCAGAATTTTCAATAAAAAAATCCAAAAAACCCTACTAACTCTCCACTTTACTCAGAAAACCTGGAAAAAAAAGGGGCATGACCATTGGAGAAAAGGGGCATGTTTCCAAAAAAAACTACATTTCCAGAAAATAACTACACATTTACTAATGTTCCCACATAAAATGTGGTGGATTTGAGCTTTGGAGAACTAGACGGCTCAGAGCAGGTGTAAAAAAAGCAAAGTGTAGGAAAAATCCCCAAATACAAGATACAATAGTAAATACCATGGGAAAATACCTGTCGGAAACAAAAACCCACAAAGAAAACTACACTCCGCTCTTAGTAAATGAGGGCCATTGTGTATTAAAGGTATATAGCAGCTATTCCTATAAAGGAACTGTCTGGACAAGAGCTCTCAAGAATAGCTCTAACACACTGATTTCTAGAAGATGTGAGAACTTTGTCCCTCAAATCCATATTATACGAAATTGTAGAGCAACCTAAAAGTTAACTATATTTAACCACTAAAACAGGGTGAATCTCCAAGAGCAGCTTAATTTATTGTGTCCTAAGTAAATGGTGCAAATAATATTGCTTTCATTTATAAACATAGTGGCAATATTAAGTCAAAAGTCACCAGAAATCTATTAATCTATTTATTTTAAATAAATAATGAATTCATTTATGTATTTCATTTATTTATTTTTTGGGGAAATTTTAAAGTTGAACTGAGGAAGCCACCTGGAATTGGCCTAAACTTTCCTTAACTAGACATCCACAGTATTTTCTCTGTGAAACAAATGAATTATCAGAAGAAAACGGATTTAAGTGATGTTGAATGTGACATGGTTGTTGGTGACAGGCAGGCTGATCTGAGTATTTCAGAAACTGCTGATCGACTCATTTTCTTGCACAATCATCTCTTGGGTTTACAGGGAATGGTCCGAAAAAGAGAACATATACCAAAAGTGGTCGTTGTGTTAATGTAAATGTTTTGTTGATGTCAGAGGAGAATGGGTAGACTGGTTCAAGATGACAGAAAGGAAACAGCAGCTCAAATAACCACTTGTTAAAACCAAGGTCTCCAGAATTCATCTCTGAATGTACAACACGTCAACTGGTTACAGTAGCAGAAGACCACACCGGTTACAGTAGCAGAAGACCACACCGGTTGCAGTAGCAGAAGACCACACCGGTTACAGTAGCAGAAGACCACACCGGGTGTCACTGCTGTCAGCTAAGAACAGGAAACCGATGCTACAATTCACATAGGTCAGCAAAATTGGACTGTAGAAGACTGGAAAAACATTGCCTGGTCTGATGAGTCTCGATTCCAGCTGCCACATCCAGATGGAAGGGTCAGAATTTATCATTAAAAAAACATGAAAGCATGGATCCATCCTGCCTTGTTGTTACTGTCCATCCCTTTATGACCACAGTGGACCCATCTTTTGATGATACATCCAGCAGGATAATGCACCATGTCATCAAGCTCACATTACCTCATACATGACAATAATGTCACTGGATTCCAATGGTCTCCACAGTCACCAGATCTCAATCCAATAGATCACCTTTATGATGTGGTGGAATGGGAGATTCTCATCATGGATGTGCAGCCAACAAATCTGCAGAAACTGTGTTATACCATCATGTCCATATTCACCAAAACCTCTGAGTAATGTTTTCAGCACCTTGAAGAAAGTATGCTACAAAGATGGAAGACAGTTCTTAAAGGCGTACTCCGCTGCTCAGCGTTTGGAACAAACTGTTCTGAATGCTGGAGCCGGCACCGGGAGCTTGTGACGTCATTGGCCCACCCCCTCATAACGTCCCACCCCTCAATGCTTTTCTTTGGGAGCGGGCGTGGCAGACTGAGGGGCCAGGGCAATGACACCACGCGCTCACAGCGGCAACTCCAGCATTAGCTTAGCAGAGGAGTACCCCTTTAAGGCAAAAGGGGTCCATCCATCCCTTTAAGGCAAGGTGTACCTAATAAAGTGGTCAGTGAGTATATGTAGATTTCATGTAGATTTACAGGAAAAAAAACTTAAGCTAATACGAAATTTTTCTGGCTGACAAAGGCAGCATTTTTTTTTGGCACAAGCCTCATTTGTACCCCTCTCATCACTTATTAAAAAAGCAGGTAAGGATTAGCTGAAGAGGCATGCTGTCCGACTGGTGGATTTACCACAAATTACTCCAAAAATGGTAAATATATGTCAAAAGTCTATTCCAGCTCATGGCTCATAATATTTAAAGCATGGTATACAGGCAACAAAAGATGAGACAAATGCATTAAAAGGCTTGTGATTCGTAATAAGTTTGACACTCAATAGGTGTGCAGATAGGCTACAGCAGCAGAAGACCACAAAGGGTGCCCTGTCTGTCAACTAGGAACGGGAAACTGAGGCTACAAGACAGGCAACAAAGTTAGGCAATGGAAGACAGGAAGAACATTGCCTGGTCTGATAGTCTCACCTTGCTTTAGTGCATCTCCACTTTAGATCAGGGTAAAACAATTTGGTCATTAACCCCTTAAGGACCAGGGTTTTTTTTTCAGTTTTTGCACTTTCGTTTTTTCCTCCTTACCTTTAAAAAATCATAACTCTTACAATTTTGCACCTAAAAAAACCATATGAGGGCTTGTTTTTTGCACCAACAATTCTACTTTGTAATGACATCAGTCATTTTACCCAAAAATCTAAGGCGAAACGGAAAATAAAATCATTGTGAGACAAAATTGAAAAAAATTTTTGGTAAAAATGACACCTTATCATTATTCTGTAGGTCCATACGGTTAAAATGGTACCCTACTTATATAGGTTTGATTTTGTCGTACTTCTGAAAAAAATCATAACTACATGCAGGAAAATTTATACTTTTAAAATTGTCATCTTCTGACCCCTATAACTTTTTTATTTTTCCGCGTATGGGCGGTATGAGGGCTCATTTTTTTGCGCCGTGTTCTGAAGTTTTTATCAGTACCATTTTTGTATTGATCAGACTTTTTGATCGCTTTTTATTCATTTTTTCATGATATAAAAAATGACCAAAAATATGTCATCTTGGACGTACGCCTTTGACCGTGCGGTTTAATTAACTATACATTTTTATAATTCGGAAAAGGGGGATGATTCAAACTTTTATTAGGGAAGGGGTTAAATGATCTTTGAATATACAAAAGGAATAGCAGGTGGGGGCACTCACAAGGTGTGTAATGTTATCTAAGCCTGTTCTATGGCTCCTTATGGATCGTATATACAGATATGGCGGCCCCGGGTACTCACGTGAAAATGCCACCTGCGGGGTGCATATCAGAAAAGCTGCAGTATCATAGTAATATTGTATAGAGAAAATAGTATGCACTCACCGCTAGGCTATGGCTGTCAATCCCAGAAGTCCGGGGACACGGGTGGAGTCGGCGTCTACATGGAGCGCTCGGAGGAGACGTTGACTCCACCAGTGTCCCCGGACTTCTAGGATTGACAGCCATAGCCTAGCGGTGAGTGCATACTATTTTCTCTATACAATATTACTATGTTAAATTATCTTTATTCACTTTTTTTTTGCAATGTTATAGCTCCCATAGGGACCTATAACACTGCACACACTGATCTTTTACATTGATAAATGGTTTCTCATAGGAAACCATTGATTAATGATTCTGCCGATTGACTGCTAATGCCTGGATCTCAGACACTGAGCAGTCATTTGGCGATCGGACACTAGGAGGCAAGGTAAGGGACCCTACTGCTGTGTCACAGCTGTTCGGGATGCCGCGATTTCGCCGCGTGGCCCCGCATTATAGAAAGGGAAAGGACTCAGGACGTACCGGTATGTCCTTGGTCCTTAACAGGTTAAAAATCATCCCCCATTCATCCCCAAGTGTTTATTAAAATATAGTAAATTTTTGCATACATTTATTTCTTTTTTTTTCAACTGTAATTTTTATTAAAGATTTTCACAAAAGAAAACAGGAGTTCGCCAAGACCTAGGCAAATCAGAGTCCGGGGCGCAGCCCAGCACAATCACAATAGGGGTAAGTAACAATCCAAAATGGAGAGCAGGGTAAATATAACAGTTGTACATCAGAACAATTAGCCCCGCTGTAGACAAACCATCAACCCGAAGCAAATGTACATAAAATAAGAAGTCATATAGTGAATTACTCAAAGGAGACAACTGAAAAACTCTCCAACATGAAGGAACGAGAGAGAAGACAAACATAAGACAGAAGGAGACAAAGACATCAAAGCACAAACACATTAGGGGAGAAGTAAGGAAGAAAGAGGAGGAAGGAATAGGGAGGGAAGGGGGGGGGGGGGTAGGGAAAGTTTTCGGTATCGCCTTAAGGAGGTTGCCTGTCAGAGAAACGGTCCCACGGTTCCCAAACTGAAAGGAAGGTGGGGATAGTATTATTCAAAGAGGCTGTGAGATATTCTAAAGGGCGAATTTCACTAATACGGGAGAGTAGGTCTGACTCAGTGGGAGGAAGAGTCCTCTTCCAGCATTTAGCAACTAAGGTCTTAGCCGCCCAAAAAATTTGCATAGCCAGTTTAAACAGCCTCTTGGGTAGAGCAGAGTGCGAGAGGTGCAAAAGATAGACCTGAGGGTTAGGAGGGACTGATACTCCAAAAACATCCGAAAGTAAGCGACTCACTAACTCCCAATATCCCGTGATAAGCGGGCAAGACCAAAAAATATGAAACAACGTACCCAAACCACACCGCCAGCACTGGGGGGGGGGGACACTGGGATTCAGCCTATTCAATAACTCCGGGGTATGGTACCAACCCATAATCAGTTTGTATTGAGTCTCCTTATAAGCAGTACATATGGATGCCCTAGAGGCCCGCTCCCATATTATTTTCCACTGAGGAAGGGTGATAGACATATTAAGCGCTTCCTCCCAACGAGACATATACCAGTGGGATACCTGGACACACCCCATAGGCCGGATAAGCATACATTTATTTCTACGACTGTTCCATTCTTCTAAATAGGGCTTGAAGCTATCCATGTACTGACTGCATACACTACCCTATCACAGGGATTATGCAGCCACATGTATGTATACAGCAACGGATGTAATGTTACTCGCCCATCTTCCAGTCTTCCAGACAATGCCCTATAACTCTCACACAGTATCTGACATGACTGCATTCCCCATTATTAATAATGCACGGTGACTCTGACCGCACTGCACATTAATGCTCTGTACAGAAGGCTTGCCTACGTCACCACAGATGATGAAAACCGCATGAGGTCTCCGGCCTAAAGAACACATTTACGTTTAAATTAATCATCACCTTTACTAAGAAACATTTAAAAAGCCTTTAAAGCCTGTGTGAAGACAAATCTGGACCATGTGAACAGTGATCAGTACGATAAATGGTGCCACAACAGCACTAAAGATAATCTCTGCAACAGTGTTTTCCAACCAGGGTGCCCCCAGCTGTTGCAAAACTACAACTCCCAGCATGCCCGGACAGCCAAAGTTGTAGATTTGCAACAGCTGGAGGCACCCTGGTTGAGAAACACTGCTCTAGAAAGTGGCTGGAGACTGGACGAAGGCAGAAAATAAACAGACGCTGTATCATCTTATTACACAAGATTTGTCGACATCATTCTTAAAGGGGTACTCCGGTGAAAAACTATTTTTTCATATCAACCAGCACTAGAAAGTTAAATAGATTTGTAAATTACTTCTATTCAAAAAAATCTTAATCCTACCACTACCAGTACTTATCAGCTGCTGACATTGAGTTGTTCTTTCCTGTCTGACCACAGTGCTCTCTGCTGACACCTCTGTCTATGTCAGGAACTGTCCAGAGTATAATCAAATCCCCAAAACAAACCTCTCCTGCTCTGGACAGTTCCTGACATGGACAGAGGTGTCTGCGTCTGACCACAGTGCTCTCTGCTGACACCTCTGTCCATGTCAGGAACTGTCCAGAATAGGAGAAAATCCCCATAGCAAACCTATCCTGCTCTGGACAGTTCCTGACATAGACAGAGGTGTCAGCAGAGAGCACTGTGGTCAGACAGAAAGAACTACACAACTTCCTCTGGAGCATTCAGAAGCTGAAAAGTACTGGAGGGATTAAGAATTTTCAATAGCAGTAATTTACAAATCTGTTTAACTTTCTGTAACCAGTTGGTTTGAAAAAACATTGTTTTCCACCGGAGTACCCCTTAAGTTTCTGTCCTGTGTAAACAGAGCCTAAAGCTGTCCATACACGCTTGAATCAGCTGAACCCACTAATTTTGACTCCATTTGCCAACCATCAAATGTATACAGGGACCTTCAGAGTCTCCCCAGATGCCAGATATAGCGAGAGAGAAAAGACAGGCATGTTGGATCTTTACATCCTTAATCTTTTTGTTCTCAGGGAGATAAGTCCCCTCCAGAGGTGTCTGGCAGCAACTTTATCTCCTCTCTTTATGCATATGTACGGGGGAATTCGAAGAGACAGAACTGCCAGACTTACATTCGGCCAACAGCTATCTGAAATATATAGCAGCCAAGGGCAGGGAATATATATGACAAGCTCTATATCACACTCTTTAGTGATTGCAATTACATCTTCTATGATTTCCCTTTGTGGTGACCCAGTACAGGATGTCGTCCCTGCTGTTACTGTTCTAGGCCCACAACTCCATTTTATATTTTGTTATATTGCACCGTGATCTTGTGTTATGTTGTGATAAATTATGTAACTGTACCTTTAAGGGAATGTGGCAGAGTGAACCAGGTGACCCTGATGACCCAATGGGAGCCCCCCCCACATTATTCTTAGGTACTGTAGTGGGGAGGAGTTATTCAGTCTAGTCAGAGAGTTAGGCGCAGTATACAGTCCAGTCAGAGAGTTAGGAGCAGTATACAGTCCAGTCAGTGCTGTGTAGAACCGTGTGGAGAAGTCTGAGGAGTCCTAAGGAGAAAAAATCCAAAATCTGCAGCCATCCAAATCATAGGATAACCTCATCACTCTGGTGAAAGTCAAAGCCTGGCGGTAAGCACAGAACTCTGGGGGAAAATAGTCTAAAGTCTCTAATTCAGCTGTCATTAATCTTAAATCTGCAGATGCAGCAACTACAAGTCCCAGCAAGGCGACAGCTTTCTGGGTTCATTCCCTTCCCTCTACACAAATCTGTACTGTGAGGATTTCAGCAGTAATTCCTGCCTCAGTAAAAGATAGTTTTCCGTAACCTGGCATCGTGGTCTTCATCGTCCGTGAGCCTGGCCCAGAAAAACTCTCTCATCCTTGGAACATGGTGGTTATCGTTGCCCTGGTGTCACAAACCCCCATATTACATTATTCACCCACCCCTGAAACCACACATTGAAAGGCCTATTCCAAATCAAAATGACTTATCCTCTATCCACAGGATAGGCGATAAGTGTCAGATCGCGTGAAGTCAGACCAATGGGAACCCTGTGATCTGCAGAATGGGGCCCTTGGTCTTTGTTATGAATAGAGTTGTGCATCTGCACCACTGCTAAATTAATTCTCTAGGAGATCTGCCGACAGAAGTCGAGCCTTGTAGTCAGCCATGTTAGCCAGCTGTATAGACAATGCATGGTGCGGTGGCGCGCACGCGCAACTCACCAATCCATTCATAACAAAGACCCAAGGCCTTGTTTTGCAGATTGTGAGGGTTCCCAGCACAGCAGCACAGCCCTCTTGTACAAATCAATGGTAGATGGTGCACGCATGTTCTAGAGTCCGGGTCAGGGGCACACTCTTAAAACAGCAATGAAAGAGTCTTACAAAAAATGTCTTACAACAAGCAACGTTTCGAACAGCTCCTCCTGAGAAAGACCAGGATGAACTGGTTAAAACGTTGCTTGCTGTAAGACACTTTTTATTAAATAAATCACCAGTATTTTTTTTTTTTTACCAATCTTTAGTGCTGTTGGGAGACCTTTCTTTAAAGATATATATATATATATATATATATATATATATATATATATATATAAAACAATGACTGAAATATTACCCTGGTGTTATGTGTGATATAACTGACGTTAAACCCGAAACAAAAATAAATGTGACCTTGCTGTGCAGAATCCTAAGGTACTAACACATTTGTATCTGGTATTGGATGGTATTGGAGCCTGGTGATGTCCCTGATGGACGTGTAATTGAAAATCTTCAGGGATAAAAAGGCATTTCACAAAGTAGTGAGATAGAATCACTTTCATCCCTGTTTCCTTTAAATAAATCAATTTATGAAGAAGGTGACACATTTGCACTAAAGATGCCTATCTCAACCCGAGTACACAGACTGAATGCAGAATATTGAGTATAAGGCTTTATATATGATCCGTGTATCCATCAGAGTGTAATCCATTTTATTTGTTCTGGCAGGTCACTGCGAGACTGTCACATCGACCTGCTGCGACAAATAAGGTGGATTACAGCCTGACGGATAGTTCAACACCGGGCGAGTGGCCTCATTCTAACTTTACTATTGATTTCAGTCCGCCGCTCAAGATGTGGACATTGAAGTTTGATTTTAAGGAGAAAAACCTTTGGATAAGCAGAGAAGGTTCCAGAGAAAGAACAACAAAGATCACAAGATATTATGGTTGCAGGGCTGAGGCTTCAATCTGATAGAACAAAGAATTTTATGTAGTGACAGATAAAGGTACTTTCACAAGATTCTAAAGCAGTGTTCTCCAGCCAGGATGATTCCTGCTGAGGCAAAACTACAACTCCCAGCATGCCCGGACAGCCGTTGGCTGTCCGGGCATGCTGGGAGCTGTAATTTTGCAACAACTGGAGGCATCCTGCTCTAAAGGGAACTTGTCACCTTGAAAATGTCCAATCTGCAGGTATCATGTTATAGAGCAGGAGGAGCTGAGCAGATGATATATACAATACAGTACAATCTGCAGGTATCATGTTATAGAGCGGGAGGAGCTGAGCAGATGATATATACAATACAGTACAATCTGCAGACATCATGTTATAGAGCAGGAGGAGCTGAGAAGATGATATATTAAATACAGTACAATCTGCAGGTATCATGTTATAGAACAGGAGGAGCTGAGCAGAAGATATATACAATACAGTACAATCTGCAGGTATCATGTTATAGAGCAGGAGGATCTGAACAGATGATATATACAATACAGTACAATCTGCAGGTATCATGTTATAGAGCAGGAGGAGCTGAGCAGATGATATATACAATACTGTACAATCTGCAGGTATCATGTTATAGAGCAGGAGGAGCTGAGCAGATGATATATACAATACAGTACAATCTGCAGGTATCATGTTATAGAGGAGGAGGAGCTGAGCAGATTATATATACAATACAGTACAATCTGTAGGTATCATGTTATAGAGCAGGAGGATCTGAGCAGATGATATATACAATACAGTACAATCTGCAGGTATCATGTTATAGAGCAGGAGGATCTGAACAGATGATATATACAATACAGTACAATCTGCAGGTATTATGTTATAGAGCAGGAAGAGCTGAGCAGATGATATATACAATACAGTACAATCTGCAGGTATCATGTCATAGAGCAGGAGGAGCTGAGCAGATGATATATACAATACAGTACAATCTGCAGGTATCATGTTATAGAGCAGGAGGAGCTGAGCAGATGATATATACAATACAGTACAATCTGCAGGTATCATGTTATAGAGCAGGAGGAGCTGAGCAGATGATATATATAATACAGTACAATCTGCAGGTATCATGTTATAGAGCAGAAGGAGCTGAACAGATTGATATATAGTTTTGTGAGTCCTTGCACTCTCTAATTACTTAAAAGAGATTTTCCTGCAAAAAAAAAAAAAAATTATTCATTAAATATAAACAAACAACAAAAAACGTGGTCTCAAATGGCTGGAGGTGCTCAACCCCAAATGCGGTTGTGCATTTATACTGGGGGAGCAGATCCTGCCCTTGTAGTCCGTTGCTAAGGGCGATCCCCAGCATAAAAATGCATACAATGGAGGATGCCTGCAGCGGACTACAAGTGCCACAATAGAATCCTACACCAGATAAACGTTTATCTGGTGTAGGATTCTATTGTGGCACTTGTAGTCCGCTGCAGGCATCCTCCATTGTATGCATTTTTATGCTGGGGATCGCCCTTAGCAACGGACTACAAGGGCAGGATCTGCTCCCCCAGTATAAATGCACAACCGCATTTGGGGTTGAGCACCTCCAGCCATTTGAGACCACGTTTTTTGTTGTTTGTTTAAATTTTATATTGGAGGTGTGTAAACTCCAAAATTAATGCGCCTTGAATATCTACAAGGCAGCATTAAGGTAGCACCTGTGAGGCCAGGCACCCATAATAGCCAACTCAGGTGGGGCTTGCAGCTTGCCTCCCTCCTCCCATTGCATGTGTGCTCAGTCACGCTGGAGGGTATCTGGAAGGAAGTTGTGAGTCAACCGAATGCTGCCGTAATTGCCCACTGGCCCCTGTTTTGCTTATCAAGCACAGGTAGGATTAGCGTTAGGTCTCGCACCAATTTGAGAAACCTTGGCGTTGGTGTGCGGGCTCTGGTGTGTCCTTCATATAAGGATACACTGGCGAATGTCTCAATTTTAACATCAGTGTTGAGGGATAGCCAATGTATTGTTTACATCTACCACAGTAGTGCACCCATATTCCTGTATTGTATTCATAAAATATGCACAGAATACCTGCTAAAAGTAATAAAAAGTTTGTACTTTCCTCCCCCCGCAGCCTCCCTCACGGTGCCCGGCCTTCACAATGCTGCACTTCCGGGTGCTGTAGTCAACACCTCACATTGCTGCTCGGCAAATCACTGAACACAGTGTTGTCTTGTCTCAGCCTGTAATTGGTTAAAGGGGTACTACACTGGAAAACATTATTTATTTATTTTTAAATCAAAAAAGTTAAACAGATTTGTAAATTACTTCGATTAAAAAATCTTAATCCTTCCAGTACTTATCAGCTGCAAAATGTTCTCTTTTTGAATTTCCTTCCTGTCTGACCACAGTGCTCTCTGCTGACCCCTCTGTTCATGTCAGGAACTGTCCAGAGCAGGAGAGGTTTTCTATGGGGATTTGTTCCTACTCTGGACAGTTCCTTAAAATGGACAGAGGTGTCAGCAGAGAGCACTGTGGTCAGAAAAAAAGAAAATTCAAAAAGAAAACAACTTTTTGTAGAGCACACAGCAGTTGATAAGTACTGAAAGGATTAAGATTTTTTTTTTAAATAGAAGTAATCTACAAATCTGTTTAACTTTTGGCAACAGTTGATTAAAAAAAAGTTTTCCAGTGGAGTACCCCTTTAAGCAACAATGTGACATATTTACCACAGCACCAGGAAGTGCAGTGAGGCAGAGACTGGGCGCTATGATTACGGAGGTTGTGGGGGGGCACGGGAGGTAAGTACAGGCTTTTTTAATTTTAGCAGGGAGCCTGGACATGTTTATGAAAAAAAAAATGTACAGTATGCACCGCTGCTCACCTCACATATGCCGCCGCTGGTTCAAAGCATACCATAGAACCACAGCAGCTCGTAAATACACTACTATACAGTATGCATTGTACTTAAACTGTGTGACACGCTACACCAGTAGTAAAGCATGCGACGCACACACTAAAGCATGGTGCCAATAAAGCTGGCAGACACTAAATCTGTACAAGAAAATGTGGCTCCGATTACAACAAAAAATTATTTTATTATATATACTTTTTCTATTAACATTTAGAATTGAGCAGTGACACCTGGCACAAGGGTGGTGCTAGATAGATATATATATATACACACACACATAGCAATTCTTTCATATAACTCCTTTACTAACCCCCGAAAATTCTGCAGATTGCCAACAAATTAAAATTACTTAAATATTTAGAAAGGTTCTAGCTCAGATAACCGTTCTGCAATGTATTCTAAGTGTTTAATGCAGTGTTTCCCAACCAGGGTGCCTCCAGCTGTGGCAAAACTACAACTCCCAGCATGCCCGGACAGCCGATGGCTGTCCGGGCATGCTGGGAGTTGTAGTTTTGCCACAGCTGGAGGCACCCTGGTTGGGAAACGCTGGTTTAAAGGGGTACTCCGGTGAAAACCTTTTTTCTTTTAAATCAACTGGTGGCAGAAAGTTAAACATATTTGTAAATTACTTCTATTAAAAAATCTTAATCCTTCCAGTACTTATTAGCTGCTGAATGCTACAGAGGAAATTCCTTTCTTTTTGGAACACTGATGACATCACGAGCACAGTGCTCTCTGCTGACATCTCTGTCCATTTTAGCAACCATGCATAGCAGATGTATGCTAAGAGCAGCATGGTGGCTCACTGGTTAGCACTGCTGCCTTGCAGTGCTGGGGACTTGGGTTCAAATCCCACTAAGGACAACAATAAATAAAGCGTTATTATTATTATAATAACGTCAGCAGAGAGAACTGTGGTCATCAGAGAGCATTCCAAAAAGAAAAGAATTTCCTCTATTCAGCAGCTAATAAGTACAGGAAGGATGAAGATTTTTTAATAGAAGTAATTTACAAATATGTTTAACTTTCTGCCACCAGTTGATTTAAAAGAAAAAAGGTTTTCACCGCAGTACCCCTTTAATATATTCAAAGCAAGAAAGAAAAACTGTATTGTGTGGTCGAGAATTATTTCTTGTGGTTAGAAACCCAATTCAACCCAAGAGTTCATAGAGTGGTGACATTACTCAGACTAGACAAGAGAAAGACTCGTGCGAGACACAAGCACAGCTCAATAAATCATGAAAATGCAAACAAACCCAAGTTTTCTTGGCGACCTCCCAGAGGAAAGGATTAAGAGAAATGCATCCAAAGATTTAACATGCTGGAGCTGGCCAAGAAGTCTCTAGAGTGGCTGCATCTAGTCCACTATTAAAAAGGGTGGATGCAAGAGCAGAATCAATATTAATCCAGTAAGGCGATACAAGGCCGATACACAACACAAAGTAGTTTGCACAAGGATTCCAATTGGTCCTATAAGAAGGAGTCCATTTGGTCCTATAAGAAGGAGTCCATTTGGTCCTATAAGAAGTCAATTTGGTCCTATAAGAAGTCAATTTGGTCCTATAAGAAGGAGTCCATTTTATCCTATAAGGAGGGGTCCATTTGGTCCTATAAGAAGGAGTGCATTTGGTCCTATAAGAAGAAGTCCATTTGGTCCTATAAGAAGGAGTCCATTTGGTCCTATAAGAAGAAGTCCATTTGGTCCTATAAGAAGGAGTCCATTTTATCCTATAAGGAGGGGTCCATTTGGTCCTATAAGAAGGAGTCCATTTGGTCCTATAAGAAGGAGTCCATTCGGTCCTATAAGAAGGAGTCCATTTGGTCCTATACGAAGGAGTCCATATGGTCCTATAAGAAGGAGTCCATTCGGTCCTCTAAGAAGGAGTCCATTCGGTGCTCTAAGAAGGAGTCCATTCGGTGCTCTAAGAAGGAGTCCATTCGGTCGTCTAAGAAGGAGTCTATTTGGTCCTATAAGAAGGAGTCCATTTGGTCCTATAAGAAGGAGTCCATTTGGTCCTATAAGAAGGAGTCCATTCGGTCCTCTAAGATGGAGTCCATTCGGTCCTCTAAGAAGGAGTCCATTTGGTCCTCTAAGAAGGAGTCGAAGGCTATAGCATAATATGTGGGCATGCTATAGCAGAAAACGACTCTCCATAATATACCATAAGATGGAACATAGCACAATTTCTTATTTTCTCACAGCTTTCATATGAAGAATCTGATAAATAATACAAGCAAGAATAGGGAATAGCACGGCTCTACTGGCTATCCATCTTTGAGCTTAAAGTAGTTATCCAGGCTCAGTATAGGCCATCAATATCACATCGGCAGGTAACAGACTCCAGGCACCCTTGCCAACCAGCTTGTTGTAGTGGTTGCGGAATTCATGCAAGTGTCACAGCCTCTTTAATGTTTAACAATGTTCATACTGCATTGCAATAGTGGCGCCAGTGCAATGTACCGCAGCATTGGTGGAGTCAAATGTATGGGACAAAGCTGCAGTACCTTACACCGCCACAACTAAAATGATGCTGATGCAAGGACTGGTAAACGTCAAGGAGAGTGCGGCACTTGCATATGTGCTATAGACTCTTCAAACAGCTAATTGCCTGGTTGCCGGAAGTTGGGCCCCTGCAATGATGATGGTCCATCTTGAGACTAGGACATACATTTTCGAAGGCTCAAAAACTCCTTTAAGAAATGAGTCATTTAAGACAGACAAGTCTGACATAGAAACAAGATCCCGTACAATTAGTTTACCCTACAGATTAGGCTCAAGGTTGAATAAAGACTGAGCTGATGTTAACAGGTCCTAGAAATCGGCACAGCCTGTCGACAATTAAAATATATTTTAATGATTAGTTGGCCTCCCGGTTTGCCTGCACTGTAATTGCAGCAGCAGTTAAGGGAGTATGGGGATTGATCACTGCTGTCGGATATTAACCATTTAGATGCAGCAGTCAAAATTGAGAGCAGCATCTAAATAGCCATTACAAGTGTCACTGATTGTGTAGTAGTCCTGATCTGCTGCTCGCTATCGCTGTGCAGCAGATCCATTTTCATGGCAGCAAGAGGGCCTTTGCTAGTCCTACATAGCTACTGGGAATCATGTATCAATGCAATATATATGCTGAATTGATCTGTATGAGCAATCAATTAAATGCTCATAAATGTACCCCATGGGGATTAAAAAAATATATAAAAACTGAGTAAAATAAGAACTAATAAAAAATAAAATATATAAATACAAATATATCTATATATATATATATATATATATATATATATATATATATATACATACACACACACACACACACACACACACACACACATGAATAAATAAACCCCCACCCATAACAAAAATTCAAATCACCCTCTGTTAAAATAAAAAAAAGTAAATAAATAAACATATTTGAAATAACAGCACGCGGAATTGTCTGAACTATTAAAATATAACATTATTGATCCTACACAGTGAATTGACTCGATAAAAAGAAAATGCCAGAATTTCCAGAAAAAAAAGAATAAAAAACAAATTGGTACCGATAAACACTAGCAGAGCAATGCATATCCTGTACAGACACCAAGTCAGGCTTTCAGATGTTTTAACAGGAAAACAGAGCATTGAATGCAGCTATATATGTGTCTGGAGCCATATGCAATTCAAGATCAAAAGATCGTAAAAGATTTCACTGGTGTATAATGCAAAAATGGTGTATAATGCAGAATGATGTGCTCACACCATGCCCCCTACAGCATTCTGATCCAGAAAAAAGGCATCTAATTACACCAGAGAACACTGCTTTATGGTAGGTACTTTGGAATATGTCAGACGTATCCGACACCTTAGCTAAACTAAAGCTGGCAGAATTTCAAATAAGATGCGAAGGAGGAAATTATATAATTCCTGATGCCTACAATTGCCATGGACACGGAAATCGTTTTTGCAGATAAACCCAATTTTTGTGGAAGACTACACTTCTGACTGATGTTCTGCAATACAATTCAACATACAAAAGACTCAAAGCTATTGAATTATAGATGGTACACAGGGAAACCACCACCAAGCCAAACAAACAAAATAAAACCATGCCCATGACACCAAACATTTTCTTCAATTTCAATTTTAAAATGTTATTTATAAAATTATATTTAAAAAAATATATAAATAAAGTGGATTTTATTGCCAACTTTACAAGGTAGAGTTATTATAACTGTAATTGACTTTGGACGCCTTTGAGTGTTTGGAGTTGAAGGGGTACTCCGGTAAAGGGGTAAAGGGGTACTCCGGTACTTCTTTTTAAATCAACTGGTGCAAGAAAGTTAAACAGATTCGTACATTACTTCTGTAATCCTTCCAGTACTTATTAGCTGCTGAATACTATAGAGGAAATTCTTTTCTTTCTGGAACACAGAGCTCTCTGCTGACATCATGACCACAGTGCTCTCTGCTGACATCTCTGTCCATTTTAAGAACTGTCCAGAGTAGGAGAAAATCCCCATAGCAAACATATGCTGCTCTGGACAGTTCCTAAAATGGACAGAGATGTCAGCAGAGAGCACTGTGCTCATGATGTCAGCAGAGAGCACTGTGTTCCAAAAAGAAAATAATTTCCTCTGTAGTATTCAGCAGCTAATAAGTACTGGAAGGATTAATATTTTTTAACATAAGTAATTTACAAATTTGTTTAACTTTCTGGCACAAGTTGATTTAAGAAAAAAAAACTTTTCCACCGGAGTATGCCTTTAAGAGTTTGCTGTGGTTGCTCTGCTTTCTTTCTACGTTTGAATGTAAATCATCCCATACAGAGTGACTTGTGTGTGCTTAAAGGGGTACTCCACTTCCTCAGCGTTTGGGACATTTTGTTCCGAACGCTGGGTGCGGGCGTCGTGACGTCACGGCCACGTCCCTCAATGCAAGCCTATGGGACGAGGCGTGGCATCACAAGGGTGTGGCCTTGCACATCACGACCCCCGCAGCCCGCACCCAGCATTTGGAACTAAATGTTCAAAACGCTGGTGCAATGGAGTACCCCTTTAACTCCCCATCTGCAGCCTGCTTGAGCTGCCCTTCATGTATGCTCTCCCAACTCTCCGCACTGTGAGTATTGTGTGATAGGAGGAGGTTAAACACAAGTGCATTATAGGGGGCGCATTTTTTTCATATGTATTGTTGCCCCAGGTCCATCCTCAATGGTGAGTATAAGAATATGAATGTGGCCAATATTTTGCTTGTGTGAAACTGGTCTTATAGGTAGAGAGGTAGAGAGGTGTGGAACAGAAATGGACATAGTTCTCTGACAGTTTATTTTCATACTTAAAAGGCAGATGAAAGCCTGATGAAAGACTTACACAGCAACAGAATGGTAGAGAATATTTAATAAGTACGGTACCTGTCACGAAATAAACTATTCTAAACTAAATCATGCTATGTTCCCTAACTACTCCTAACACTGCTACAGCCCTTAAAAATTTCAAAGCTTTAAAAAGCTGTGTATCATACATTTCTTCTTGCTCACACAGTGAAATTTCCCAGCAGGAGAAAGTGGGCGTTTCCCAGCAGGCATGGCATCACATAAGCCTGCAGGGGGCCACTTCCGCCCTCACATCATTGCAGCGCTGTGAAGAATAGAATACCTCAGGCTCTGTGCACATTTCAGTCTGTGTTGCTATCAGTGAGGCTCCCCTTAAGCTTTCAGTCTGTGTGTCTTTCTGTGAGAATCTGTGGAGTTTTTACTTTCTGTGCAGCTGTGAATGAAGCTTAGTGCAGAGAAACACTTCCTGAGTTTGGACTCCTCCCAGGCCAGGAGGAGACCAAACTCACTGTGTTAATTGTGGCAGGGAACAGAACAGAGCCACCTAGTGGACATTTTTTATATTACATTTTAAACATATTTATGTTGATAATATTAAAAGCAAATGAATGGGAAAGTGTCTGCTAATTACACAAGGAACACTATATTAAAAGTTTTATTTGGAGACAGGAACTCTTCAATAAAGACAATATAGAAATAAATTAACAATAAAACTAAAGAAATTCAGTGCAAATGGTTCAAAACTAGACCAGGCAGTCAGCAAATGTGCCAAAGATTAGAAAGATTTGCCACATCTTGCTAGACATGTTAGAGACATTTCTATTTATTTCACAAATTTTTTAATAAAAAAATTGGCACATTTTAAACCATACCCCTCTTCTCTAAACCATTTACCCTTTTCCTAGACATTTTCATCTAGTAAGGCACAAAATGGGTTTAAAATATATAATAAATCCAGCACAAGGCACGTTCAAGGTATTTCTCTTGGAGCAAATTGAGTCTCAATTCTGGTGTCTTTAGGTTAGTAGATTTCCCCATTATGTACATACCCTTGTTGTGTATGATGCTAATAATCTAATAAAATTACTATGATTAAATAAAAAACAGGATACAAGTTCCCCTTGAAACATTTCTCTCTCTCTCTCATAATTTTAGATCCATATTTCCCCCTAAGAAATAATTTTCGGAGAGTTGTTTACCGATGACTCAAGTTTGGTGTCAGCCGCTTGGCAGCGGGGATTACGGAGAAATAAAGCTGTTTGTGCAGCACGTCATGAGTCATATATTATACCATCTTTACCAATTCAAGCATTTTAGATTGAGTATGGATTTATGCTCTAAGGACCTTATATTCTGTCTCTGAAACGGGAAAAAGTTACCAATTAAAATGAAAACATCAACTAATCCTCACTGAGCCGCCTTCAAGAAATATACCGTCTCATGACCCATCTGGACATTCGACAACAATGGTATTTTTATATATATACTTTTACGATCCTGAAATGGCTTAAGGCAAAATATTTCATTTTTAATGAATCTTCTGCCGGCCGGCCTCAGTCTGGTGCCCTTGCTTAGTCACTGTTTATAATCAGAATGTTTTCCTTGCAGAAACATTTCGGGCAGATTTATGGCACTAAACATTGGCAGAGTAATAAGATAAGGAAGAATGGTGTCGGACATCGGTGTTGCTTGACCAGGGATTCTCCAGCTGTTGCAAAACTACAACTCCAATCAGGATGTCAGAGCATGATGGGAGTTGTAGTTTTGCAGGTTTGAACACTGCTTTACATCGTATGTATCAAGGGGCATTAACTGTTTGTAGCGATGAAGGGAGGGGTGGCGAAGAAGGTAGAAAATGCTCTCCATGGTGTAGTGGGTGCAGGCAAGATAACGCCAGGGATTAAATTGAGTTTACCCCAAACCGTAGATGAGAACAAAAACACTTCTAGTTTGGAATGACTAGCACTGAATGGACCTTCACACCAGGATAAAGACAAACTTCTTTATTCGACCATAATGTACAACGTTTCTCTGCTCAATGGCTGCTTCGTCAGGCATACGCCTGACGAAGCAGCCATTGAGCAGAGAAACGCGTTGCATTATGGTCGAATAAAGGAGTTTGTCTTTATCCTGGTGTGAAGGTCCATTCAGTGCTAGTCATTCCTGACAATTTGCTCGAAAAGTTCTCCCGGTATCCACAGATGTTTTGTGCTTGCACTACACAGTAAGCAGGGATGGAATGAGTTGGATTGGTTCACTGTGTAGTGGCAGACCTGGTTAATAGAGTACCGCACCTGTTTACTTAATTTTAAGTAAAGCTGCAGTTACCAGGGGCCACAATTATGCAGCGAAAACAGCCAACTACTTCCACCCATATTTATTGTGTAGTGCAAGTGACAAACAGCTGACTGGTAGGGATGCCGGGTGTGCCAACACCTCCACCAATGGATGGCCCATCCTAGGAATAGGTCTTCAATCATATTTGCCCAGAAGATCCTTTTAAAGCTATATTCATACTAGTGCTATTTCTTGTCCCCTGATTTATTTGAAGACTAATCTGCAATAAGGATGCACTATATGTCAACATTAGATTGCCTACAGGTTCACTTATTCTGGACTTGAACTACAGGCTCCATTGCTCCATCCATGAAGCTTTATATAGGACTTACAGACTTTGACTTCTTTGAGCGGGTTCCCTGTTCAGCCCATGTAGGTTGCTCTCTATCCCTTCATTAAATATACAAACACAATATAGATTTTAATGGTCAAACCCACATAGCACTGTGGTGAATAGAGCCGGGTTCATCCACAGTAGACCGCCACCCTATGATCGGTTGGCCATAACCTGTGAATTGTAGCAATTGTAGTTTTTACAAGAGAAATAAACTATGCAAGAATCCCAAACTATAATATTCAGAAGAAAGTTACTGCGTGATGCATTAGGTATTTGGCCACATGGGAAACATTAATATACTCAGCTCAACAATTCAGGTCCAACAAGTCAAATACAGTATTTATTAACAAAAAAAATGTCGTTGAAAATGTATCGGCCACATGGTTCTCATTCCTTCCTGAACATTTTAAATGCTGAGAAATAGGCAACAACTCTAAACAAAAACAAACAGAATTAAGAGACACAAGGAGAACATTACATTCAGCACAAAGTTCACGGAGGGCGCAGTCAGCGTAGAAGCTTCAATAGACTCGGTAATCGGCCTTCTAATATGTAACATGTTTCTGTTTTACAGTCAGGCAAGAAAAACTGTTATTATGTTTATACCCATAGAAGATATCAGGGGCTGGTCCTGTCACATTTTGATGGTATGCCGCAGCTATACATCGGGTTACCATTAAAAAGGTGTTAAACAAACCCAAATAGACAACAATAGGTCTACTGAACCCTATGGCTATGCAGTAATATATGTTGAAATATCTTTTTTTGATGGCATTCCTGCGTATACCCACGGCATACAGCCATACCTGATGTGAACAGCCCGAAAAATGAGAAAATTGAGCCAGGTTCATTCCCACTGCAGTCTTTAAAAAGTTCAAATTTGTATACATTATTTGAAAAGGCAAGAAGCCTATATATATGAGTGAAAATCGCACTAATACAAAGGCATTTTCAAGTTGATAACAAAAAATATTTTTCTGGCATCTGGTACCCTACCAATCAGCAAGACTGCTTTAAAGCCTAAAGCTATGCATACACTACAGTTACGACTTCTGATATTAACTATATCAATTGATTAAAGCAGGGTGGGGGAGGGAGGAAGCATGCATGCTTCAGTTCAGCAACAGTTCCTTGTCATTTGAGCCTGATCTTAAGCTGACAGATTCCCTTTTAACAGAGTCTAGGCAAGTATCCTAGATCCATATTCAAATGGATCCCAACGAAACCTGATGGATCCCATTGATTTGCAAATGATTTCTCACTTTTTAGCCTAGTTTTTGCCACATTTCACATTTCAAGTGGTGCATTGACAGAACAATAACAGTGCCAGTGTGACTTAATGCATTTACGCAGGCTTTATAATGTAGACATTTACTACATGAGGAAAAGTTAGATCTTGTGGGCACTGCTTTAAACCAAGTCATCTCGAGAAAGCAGAGGACTATGCAATTGTTTGACAGGGTCCTAATACTGGGGAGCTGCTTTAGCAGTCCCTGCAGGATTGATATTGAGGACCAAGTTTTATTAAGTAACATACAAAAGGTTGGGGCATCAAAAAAGACTAGAAAATGCAGATTCATGGTTTCATTTGGTCACGGAAAAGGAAGCAGCTCTCCTATGCACAACTCTGCAAACAGCACTATAAGGCTATGTTCACACGGTGGAATTTCCGAACCAAATTCCTTGGAAATGTTGATGCTGCAGAGTCCCATTGAAATCAATGGGATTCTGCAGCACTGTGCACATGTCGAATTTCTGCAGCAGAAACACCCAGATTCCGGCAAACGCAGAAACATTAAACCTGTCCAATATTTCTGTAGACTACACTTGGAAGTGCATTGCTGTCTATTGTGATGGCACATTTCTGAGTGGTCCTGGCACCGCCGAAATGAACAAATATGCTGATGGTCCGTCCATGTTTTTCAGGGCAGAAATTTTGCACATTTTAAGCCAAGTGAACATAGCCTTAAACTCCTCTTCCTTGTCCCATGTGCATTAAAAGGGATATCCAGCATAAGGTGATTTTAGTACATACCTACCAGACAGTAATGGACATGCTTAGGAAGGATCTGTGCTTGTCTTGGGGCTAAATGGCTATGTTGTGAGATTACTATAACACTGTGGCTAGCTTTTTGTGAACTGGTATTTCCTGTTTGCGTTTTCTTCTTTTGCCTACAAATCCCACAATTCCATCTTCCTCCCTCCCACACATCAGCCACCCCACCCATTGAAACAGAAATGAGCTGCATCCATTCAAAAGACCTGTTGTTTTCAATCAGGGTGCCTACAGCTGTTGCATTAGTTGCAGATTGATCTCTCTCCCACCAAGCGATCGCTCCACCCATTGAAGCAGACAGGCTCCCTGTCATCAGCTGACTAGTGAGTCAGGTCTCGGCCGCATTGCAACCTGGGAAAAATCTGAGACAACAGTCATTTTGTATGCTGATAAAAATAAATCTTGGGGTGAAAATCACAGAAGAATTGTGAGAAAACCGTCACACACAGGTACAGACACTATATTATGAACTACTCTAACTTTACAGCCACTGTAGCATAGTCAAATAAAAAAAAAATCCTGGGATACCCCTTTAAATATTATGCTGAAATTAATTCTTCTGTTATAATCTTTGAAATTATACTTCTTCTCTTTCCAGTCGCATCTTATGTTTATGGTGTATAAGTAATGTATTATCTATCAGCGACTGTAACCTCCTATATAAAACACACAGACATGCATCTTATATACAAAAACAGTTCAGTCAGGAAAAGCTTTGCCGTATGATCACAGTCCTAGAGCATGCACACATCTGCCGACAAGATAAATATTCAGGCACACTGGGATAAAGGAATAAGCTTTGTTTCATGTGCAGCTCTAAGCAGTGGTGTTATGACATGCTGTGTCCCCAGAGAATAAGCAAATTCCCAAGGTACTGGCCTGCAGCCAATGGTGCGAATACCCAGCTAGAGGCCTAAATAGTTTAAGGCCGGAGAATTGTGTGGTCGTCTTGGATTTCCCAGAACTCCCCGGGAGTAGAAGACGCGAGCTGTGCTGCTTTTATGGACTGGCTTACTGTAAAAGTAAACACTGGCTGTCTCTACAGGGAGTTTTCCATATCTAGCGTCAGGATATTTCATGGCTCTAATAGTTGCAGCGGACACTGTGTATCGAGGACACAGCCATTTCCATTTTTGGAATTTTATGGGCAATAGAACCTAGTCAAATATTTGCTTTCCTCTGCTCCTTCTTTATATGCCATACTCTCCTCAGACACAGTGCCATATTTAATGGAAGCCGGTCCATAGGAGATATGTGGAACCTATCTGTGTATTATAAAGATACATTATAGGACAGTGTTTGCCAACCAGGGTGCCTCCAGCTGTTGCAAAACTACAACTTCCAGCATGCCCGGACAGCCAACGGCTGTCCGGGCATGCTGGGAGTTGTAGTTTTGGAACAGCTGGAGTCACACTGGTTGGGAAGGACTGTTATAGGAATTTGGAATCCGTCCCCCCCCCCCCCCCCTAGAATTAGAAATTGTAATAGGCTGAAATGGACAAATGGAGGACTTTTTTCATTCTTATAAACTATACTACTATGTTAAAGGAGAACCCCCCGCGTTTAAAATTGTATTCCCATCCATAGGATAGGTAATAAAGTATCTGATCGCTGAGGGTCCAACCTTTTGGAGATATCTAGAGATGAGCGAACTTACAGTAAATTCGATACGTCACGAACTTCTCAGCTCAGCGGTTGCTGACTTTTCCTGCATAAATTAGATCAGCTTTCAGGCACTCCCTTGGGCTGGAAAAGGTGGATACAGTCCTAGGAGACTCTTTCCTAGGAGTGTATCCACCTTTTCCAGCCCACCGGAGCACCTGAAGGCTGAAATAATTTATGCAAGAAAAGTCATCAACTGCCGAGCCGAGAAGTTCGTGACGAATCGAATTTACTGTAAGTTCGCTCATCTCTAGAGATATCCAAGCACAGCCTATCTCCAACGCTCCCATAGAGAATGCATGGAGTGCATGCCAAAGCCTACACTCCATGTAGCTGGGAGGTTCGGGGCCCCTGTTCTGGAATTAAATGGGTACTTCGGTGGAAAAGTTTTTTTTTTTTTTTTTTTTTTTTTTTTAAATCAACTGGTGCCAGAAAGTTAAACAGATTTGTAAATTACTTCTATTAAAATATCTTAATCCTTCCAGTACTTATTAGCTGCTGAATACTACAGAGGAAATTCTTTTATTTTTTGGAACACAGAGCTCTCTGCTTGACATCATGACCACAGTGCTCTCTGCTGACATCTCTGTTCATTTTAGGAACTGTCCAGAGCAGCATATGTTTTCTATGGGGATTGTCTATGGGGAAGTACTGGAAGGATTAAGATTTTTTTAATAGAAATCATTTCAAAATCTGTTTAACTTTCTGGCACCGGTTGATTTAAAAAGAAAAACGTTTTCCACCGGAGTACCCCTTTAATGGGGGTGTCCCAGAGGTTGGACAACCGGGCGATCTGACATTTAACCACTATCCTGTGCATAGGGGATATGTTTTTAAACACTAGAGTACCACTTTAATAGTATAACATAAATTCAAATACTCTGGATTCTTATGAAATCTAATATTCTAGCACAAGAATAGGCAAACTTTGGCATTGCAGTAATTTTCTACTACATCCCCCATTATGCTTTTAAAGGGGTACTCCAGTGGAAAACATTTTTTTTTTTTTTTTTTTTTTTTTTATCAACTGGTTCCATAAAGTTAAACAGATTTGTAAATGACTTCTATTTAAAAATCTTAATCCTTCCAGTACTTATCAGCTGCTGTATGATAGAGGAAGTTATTTTCTTTTAGAATTTTGTCTGACCACAGTGCTCTCTGGTTTTTCTGTCTGACCACAGTGCTCTCTGGTGAAACCTCTGTCCATTTGAGGAACTGTCCGGAGCAGGATAGGTTTGTAATAAGGATTTGCTCCTGCTCTGGACAGTACCTGACATGGACAGAGGTGTCAGCAGAGAGCACTGTGAAACACAACTTCATGTGGTACATACAGCAGCTGATAAGTTCTGTCACACCCCCTCCCGTAGGCTTGCATTGAGGGGCGGAGCGTGACGTCACACGGGGGCGGAGGCGTGACGTCACACGCCGCCGGCCTGTTGGTCGCCTGTAATCAGACCCGGAGCGACCCCGCTCTGGGGACTGATTACAAACGGGGTGCCGCGTGCAAGATCCCAGGGGTCCACAGCGGCGGGACTCCCGCGATCAGGCATCTTATCCTTTGGATAGGGGATAAGATGTCTAAGCAATGGAGAACCCCTTTAAATAGTCCAAAGGTTGTATGTGGCGATGCAGTACCAGACACAACCCATAGGTGGTACTGTTTCTGAGGAAAAAAACAACCTGGGGGAGATTTATCAAAACCTGTTCAGAGGTAAAGTTGCTGAGTTGCCCATAGCAACCAATCCGATCACTACTTTCATTTAAAAAAAAAAATGCCTCGGAAAAATGAAAGCAGCAATCTGATTGGTTGCTATGGGCAACTCAGCAACTTTTCCTCTGGACAGGTTTTGATAAATCTTCCCCATAGCCTGTCTTTATAACCCTTTTAGGATATACTGACATACTATGGAGAGTTAGGGTGCATTCACACTGGTCAGGAAATTGTTGCCTTCTGTCATTTTATCCATCAAGCGGAATTTCCATGCGGAAATGAAGAGGGAATGAATGAGGAGGCTATTTAATCTACTTTTCTGAATTCCACTTCAATTCCGCTCGAATTCTACTTGAAAACGATGTCGGGCAGAATTTTTTTTTTTACTATTGACTTCTATTGGATTCTGCTCACGGATTCCGCTTGAAGAATGAACATGTTTTTCTTCAAGAGGAAAGGAATCCAGGGTCGGAATTCTGCTTGCGGAATTTCCGCAGTGTGAACAGGACAGCAGAAATAACATTAAAGTCAATGGGCAGAGGAGATGGGCATTCATTTGGAGCGGAGAATTCAAGGGGAATTACTCAAGTAAATTACTCTTAGTGGGGGGAATTTATCAAAACCTGTGCAAAGGAGAAGTTGCCCAGTTGCCCATAGCAACCAATCAGATCGCTTCTTTCATTTTGCAGAGGCCTTGTTAAAAATGAAAGCAGCGAGCTGATTGGTTGCTATGGGCAACTGGGCAACTTTTCCTCTGGACAGGTCTTGATAAATCTTCCCCAGTGTGAACAGGCCCTTAGTCTCTCCATGACATAAACCATGCAAAACTACAACTTCAAGCAGCCGGCTTCATAGTCCCCTAGCACGCAGCCACCGTGTGTGTGTGTATATATATATATATATATATATATATATATATATATACACGTTCTGCGCAAAGGGTTAAACTTGAACCCGCAAATTTTTCAAAACAATCCGCATGTTGCAAAACCATGGCAACGTCAGCAGTATATGTTTCTGATAAGGCATGATGACGGATGAAGTGGATAATGTTAACAATATGTGTTTCCCTGACACCGCATATAATGTATGTCACCCTGCTTGGAAGAACATAAGGGAGTAATAAAAACGTAACTCGCAAAAATCCAACTGGTGACCCTCTTCCGGGAGATGGAATGCTGGCGGCACCGAAGAGAGAGACCACATGAATATAATTACTCCATGAAGCCATCTATGATCCAGCACAAGAATTCTTTTAGCAAGGACCGTCTGACAGCTGCTTTTTCCCCCAAAAAAACATTCACTAAGTCACCGCCCCCCCCCCCCCCCCCCATTGTCCCAACCAACTGGAATCTGCCAATAATTGCTTTTAAGTGATCGATAAAACTTGTTCTGAAATTCTTCCCCTCTGCTTATGCATTTCAGTAATTTGAAGTGAACAATGTCCGATATCCGTGCCAGGGGTGATAAGCCAACAGCACAGCATGTGCCAAGCTGAACACTTGTTCTCGGGACGTGAAATGTTCCATTCCCTCGCTCCTGCCGCCATAGAAGACCGTCCACTAAGACACGTATTCTTACGCCATTATACGCAGATTAGGAATTTTCAATTTTGACGCTGATAACATAGACTAGACAGGTGGGGCCAAGTGGAGAGAGAAAGTGTATGCAACCAACTACAGCAGTATTTCCCAACCAGGGCGCCTCCAGCTGTTGGCTGTCTGGGCATGCTGGGAGTTGTAGTTTTGCAACATATGGAGGTCCACAGGTTGAAAACCCCTGATATATAGAATAATGAGAGGGCTGAAGGACGATCCCATTGTCCAGCCATGTAAGCTACACCCATGCTTCCCAGAATAAAATTCCTGAAAAGATTTTGAAGCTGGAGAAAAGGACAATGGACTGTGTATTGTAATCTAGAGTTCCTCTATAATAGTAGTCTAGTCTGTAGTTTAGTGTTCCTCTATGATAGAAATCTAATCTGTGTAATCTAGAGTTCGCCTAAAATAGTAGTCTAGTCCGGGTAATAGTAGTCTAGCATTCCTCTAGAAGCATAGCCTGTGTAATCTAGAGTCCCTCTATAATAGTAGTATAGCCTGTGTAATCTAGAGTTCCTCTATAATAGTAGTATAGCCTGTGTAATCTAGAGTCCCTCTATAATAGTAGTATAGCCTGTGTAATCTAGAGTTCCTCTATAATAGTAGCATAGCCTGTGTAATCTAGAGTTCCTCTATAATAGTACTATAGCCTGTGTAATCTAGAACGTCTTCTTGACCAGCAGTTGTATAGTCTAGACCCCCCCTTTTTGCCTCTTTGCAGGTTATTCTTTTTTAATAAACATATTGGGAGATGCAGAGAAAAGTCTTTGAGAGGACAACCTAAAATTGCACTAAAAGGTGGTCTTCTGGGGGGCTGTCTTTTTAATGAACATAACTAGCATGCAATAGAAAATCTGATCTGCATAAGGAGTGATCTTCTCAATGGGGTGAACTTTAGGAGATCTTCACTGTAACTTCTTCATGGACATACTCTAGAATACAAAACGAGACCGAGTGCTTTCTTGAATAAGATCTCCAAAAGGAGTGTAATACAATGATATATACAATAGAAAAGTGCTTGTCTGGTTTTGTTGTGTATTTTTGAAGTATGTGTCAAAACTGAAAAACCTGGAGGAAACCCAACGAATAAGGGGCGGACATACAACTTCCATGCCATAGGTTATAAGTACCTCAGTGCTGCAACACTGCAAACTACGAAGCCACTATGTAACCGGCGTATGACACAACAACCAGCACATGGGCAATAAATATACCGAAAATCCGCCAGTATTTTGGTTCAATGTAACAAAATGAATTCATAATGCTAAGATAACTTGTAACTACAGTGATAATATATTTCCTAGGTGTGACAAAGCAGAAAATGTGCAGACATTACAAAGTTATTTATTTAGTAGAACAGAGAAGATTCATTTTGAAATATCCGGACATTTTCGGCTTTGTCCACCAATGAACTATATTATGGTCATAGCTGATGGATTTGTCTCAATGAAGGAATTTTGTAATTTTTACTTAGATCTGAGACCCTAAATACTTGTGATATTTTCTTGTATTTCTTGTCCATGTGCTTGTTGTGGTGTCATAGACCTCTTAAGATCTTAGTGTACATAGACCCTGAAAGCGTTATCCGTGAACACTGAACATAATGCACTGGTATTGTATCATCTCTTCTTCTAAAACAGTGGTTCTTAACCTGGGTCCGATCGAACCCCAGGGATTCAGTGAGTCAGTCCCGGGGGTTCGGCGGGGGAGGTCGCAACAGGACAGGCAAACCAAGCAATTGCTTGGGGCCCTGAGCTGGCCCGGGGCCCCGAGCAGAGCCAGTGTTTGCCCATCCTGTAGTGAAGGGGCAATTCCCCCCCATCACTATTAACTCCCTGGGGCCCTGCGTTAAGCTTAAAAACGCAGGGCCGCCGGGACATAGCGCACACCAGGACGTCACTGACGTCCCGTGCGTGCGCCCATGGAAACTAAAGCGTCAAGGACCGGAGGATAGAGAAGGAGGAAGACGCGCACTGTCCAGCTTGGTAAGTGAACAGCGGCACGTCATCTTTGGTGCTCCGACCACCGGTCCCGAGACCTACTGCTATAGCAGGAGCAGTGGTCGGAGCACTGAAGTGGGCAGTACACAGACATACAGCCTCCAGCCATACACTGCATATGGCTGGAGGCTGTATGTCTGTGGGGGAACACTGCCTGCCTAATATGGGGGAACACTGCCTGCCTAATGTGGGGGAACACTGCCTGCCTAATGTGGGGGAACACTGCCTGCCTAATGTGGCAGAACAATGCCTGCCTAATCTGGCAGAACAATGCCTGCCTAATCTGGGGGAACACTGCCTGCCTAATGTGGGGGAACACTGCCTGCCTAATGTGGGGGAACAATGCCTGCCTAATGTGGGGGAACACTGTCTGCCTAATCTGGCGGAACAATGCCAGCCTAATGTGGGGGAACACTGCCTGCCTAATGTGGGGGAACACTGCCTGCCTAATGTGGCGGAACAATGCCTGCCTAATGTGGCGGAACAATGCCTGCCTAATGTGGCGGAACAATGCCTGCCTAATCTGGGGGAACACTGCCTGCTTAATGTGGGGGAACACTGCCTGCCTAATGTGGGGGAACACTGCCTGCCTAATGTGGGGGAACACTGTCTGCCTAATGTGGGTGAACACTGCCTGCCTAATGTGGGGGAACACTGCCTGCCTAATGTGGGGGAACACTGCCTGCCTAATGTGGGGGAACACTGCCTGCCTAATGTGGGGGAACACTGCCTGCCTAATGTGGGGGAACTCTGCCATTGTTGCGAAAATGACATGAGAGTGGCACTTGCCAAGGTAAAGCCGCGCATTTCTGAACTAGTCTCTGAAAGACAACAGCAGAAGTCACAATGATTTGTAGAAAATATTCATTATGTTTTTGTTTTTGTGTGAAAATCATGTTTTCGTGGTTTTGTTCCTTGTTCTTAATGGTTTTGTTCATTTTGTGCTCCTATGTATAAATATATACTTAAATATATACCTCCTATGTTTTGAATTTGAAAAAATCATATTTTATTTTTCCAAATAAGAGGGGTTCGGTGAATGCGCATATGAAACTGGTGGGGTTCAGCACCTCCAACAAGGTTAAGAACCACTGTTCTGGACGTAATATTTTTTAGCACCAACGTGTGTAGCACATTGTCCTGGCCCTTATTCACAGTACGGTTCTATCCAACTAAGTGGAGATCACAGAATGTTTCCCCTATACTGAAAGATTGCAGACTTGTAATTTGTTCAGTCCTGACTTCCTCTGAAGCCATTTTTACAGCAGCCAATATCCTCAAAAACTTCACAAGATTTTCTGAAAGTGGCACCAGGGAAAGATGAACAGAAGACTAAGATGAGGTCAGCGTATCCAACGCTCCAGCAAATGGCTGACTGTGAAATGTATACAGAGATCAGTCTAATGGGAGGGAGAAAGGAATAAAGCATCTGAAGTTCGGCTATATACTGCTGGAGAACGCCATGCAGTTCTTGATGTCGGCATGCTGTCTCCTTCCAATTATAAACATCCATTGCAATATCCCGTCTTCTCATTACATTATTTTGCTTATTCACAGATGGATATACAGATGTAGATACAGAATTATAAGTTTCCAGAGAAGAAAGAGACCCTGGTAATCCTTCCCTCTATGATTAACTTATGTAAAGAGGAATGGTAACATGAAAAGTATTGTCCTAAGTGTCGCCCCAAAGAAGCAAATCCTCAGAGCCCTGTTCAACATATACTGGTAAAGAAAAACCTTCACCTAAAGGAGCAAGGGGGCCTTTATGCAATATTCTACCATACAGTCACCAATGTTGATCAGCACCATAGGCTGCAAATGCAACTGCCCACCAAATGCCTAATGTGCATGTTTCTTTGAGGAAATTCATAGGGAGATGATGGCTGTATATAAAAATACCTGTATATCACCCCAACCGCTGTCACTACCTCCAACTGGGTGACAGTCCCTACACTCGCTAAGGATGGGTTCACATCACGTTTTGTCCCATACGGCAGGGGGAGCTGAAAACTTACACTCCCATATGCGGTCCCGTATGTAATGCATTTCAATGTGCTGACCGGAGTGAAACGCTGACTCCGGTCGGCTCATTTTTGCCCCGTATGCGGTTTTTCACCAGACCTAAAATCGTAGTCGATCACGATTTTAGATGCGGTGGGACAAAACGTGATGTGAACCCAGCCTAAGTGCACAGGGCTTCGGGGAAGTCAGACAGGCCAGGTCAGCAACTCACAGGCAAAAAGGTACTGGTCAGCAGACAATGGGTTAATCCAAAACAAGGCAGAGGGTCATAACCTAAAAGGGAGCAGAATACAAAATCAGAAACAACTACAGAGTCAGGGTCAAACCAGGAGGGTAGCACAGTAAGTCAGGTCAGGTATACAGGGAATACAGGGGTCAGGAACACTGATAATGGAAAGAAACATCTATTACATGCACAGGCAGTATATACAGGGCAGTTTAAAACATACCTGTCACCAAATAAACTTTTCTAAACTTACTCAGACTATGTTCCCTAACTACTCATAACACTCCTCAAACCCTTAAAAAAAAATTCAGAGCTTTAAAAAGCTGTGTATCATACCTTCATTCTTGCTCACATAGTGCATTCTCCCAGTAGGAGAAAGTAGGTGTTTCCCAGCAGGCATCACTGAAGCCTGCTGGGGGATTACTTCCGCCCTCACATCGTTGCAATGCTGTGATAAATATAAGACCTCAGGCTCTGTGCATGTTTCAGTGAGGCTCTGTGCAGCTGTCAATCAAGCTCAGTGCAGAGAAAAATGTCCTGAGTTTGGTCTCCTACCAGGCCAGGAGGAGACCAAACTCACTGTATTAATTGAGGCAGGGGGACAGAACAGAGCCACCTAGTGGCTGTGAATGGGAAAGTGTCTGCCAATTATACAAGGAACACTATATTAAAAGTTTTATTCGGTGACAGGTACTCTATAAATATACCAATGCTGGGAGGTGTGAGGTCACTGGGGCTGTATTAGATGGCTTCTCTATGCCCCGCTGGCCTTGATTTATAGCTCCTACAGTTTATATATAGGGAAAAATCTTTCAATCAAGCCTGGTGGGGTTGTAGAAGATGTCCCAGTGACTTCATGGCTGATTTTTAAACTGTGTCATGCGCTGCATTTGGTTCGGGAAGCATTGTGGGTAAATTTTAGCAGGCCTAAGTATAGCGTTTAGCAGATTTCTTTATGGAGAATGCTCAGACAGCAGATTTCCTAAAGAGGTGGAGAGAAGATTCCTCGGTGACTTAAAGCCCCGTTCACATCTGATGAAGCAGCCCTGATGATGCCCCTGGTGAAGTGAAACATGTAGGTGGGGGCCCATGTGTCTAATGTGTTTTAAAAAGCTCACATACACTAGTATAACAGACCGCAGCTACCAAAATACAACATGACATTGGGATAGTCTTATATAGAGGACTGTCCCATAAAACATTACATCACTAGTCCCCATCTTTCTTTGACTGTGGATATTGGTTGTGTACCTATCCCAGTTATAGCCATTGGTTCAGGCAGCATGAAACTGATCCGGTTTCCTTTAAGAGAAGAGGCGTAACGTTTTGCAGATTTCTGTATGAAGAATGTTCCGCCAACAGATTTCCTTTCCTAAATATACAGAAAATATGTAGTAGGAATCAGGTCATAATTATTTCTACTTTCACAGACACTGCAGATAGAGAAGACAATTGTGACGAGGCCAGATCCATTACATGCTATTATATGCACCAGTTACAGGAATAGTCAGGGTTAAGTAAGAGCCTCTCTCACGTACGTCAGCAGCGAATCCCTGTTGTTACTCCTGGTAACACGTTGTGATTACTAAGCAAGTCTATTAATAGTCCCAGTCTCTTCTCTCCTCTTCATTACAGCAGCGATCAGCTCCACATTATGTCAAGGACATCATCCCGCACACAGGTTAAACACAGTGAACAGCCAGCAGATCAGCAAATAAGACTAATAGAACTAAAACACTATCTGCCCCGAGCTCCATGGCATCTCTTCTGTCACCTTATGGTGAAGATATCCTGTAGCACCTTCCTATCTATCTGATATATCAAGATCGGTCACTAAGACATTCATGGAGGACGTAAGATAACCTTTCGGAAATTACCGAGATATGAACCTTACTTCTGGGTGGTTACATATTGTATAATATTCAGATGTTTATGGGTTTATAATAAAATCCACAATACATGGCCATATCATGTGATTTAAAAAAAAAAAAATTTTTGTTTTTGTTTCCAGCAAGTATGGCAAAATCTGTAATGCATCCTCTGGTACATGTTGGAAATGTCATTCACTCCAGAGAAATGCAGTGGAAATTGGCAGAAAAAAAGGACATAGCCGAGTAACCTCCAGCTGTTGCAAAACTATACATCCCAGCATGCCCAATGCTGGGGGTTGTAGTTTTGCAACAGCTGGAGGTCCACAGATTGGAGACCACTATAAAGGGGTACTCCTCTGGAAAACATTTTTTTTTAATCAACTGGTGCCAGAAAGTTAAACAGATTTGTAAATTAAAAACAAAAGGAAAAATAGCCAGCACAACAACCTAATACACAGGTGCCCGCTGCTGTGGCAAATACAAAATGTACAAAAAAGAAAGTTGCAACAGCACTCTTGGTTAAAAAATGGAGGCTCTTAGCGCACTTTTTGATCAAAATGTGTTCCCCCATCCACCACATTTTGATCATAAAGTGCGCTAAGAGCCTCCATTTTTTGACCAAGAGTGCTGTTGCAGATTTGCAAATTACTTCTATTTTAAAATGTTAATCCTTCCAGTACTTATCAGCTGCTGTATAATACAGAGGAAGTTCTTTTCTTTTTGAATTTATTTTCTGTCTGTCCACGTTGCTCTCTGCTGACACCTCTGTACATGTCAGGAACTGTCCAGAGCAGGAGCAAATCCCCATAGCAAACCTATACTACTCCAGACAGTTCCTGACATGGACAGAGGTGTCAGCAGAGCGCACTGTGGTCAGGCAGAAAGGACATTTTAAAAGAAAAAAACTTCCTCTGTAGTATACAGCAGCTAAGTACTGGAAGGGTTAAGATGTTTTAATAGAAGAAATTTACAAATGTTGTCATCTAAGATGAAAAGATGGCACTTCGCAATGTGGATACAAATAGTGCTGATTTATTAACTTACAAGAGTCAGCAGGTTATATGGATCCAAGAGAGGGAGCAGACAGGTGGAACAACGTCCGTTTCACGGTTAAACGCCACTTCTACTGGTTCCTACCAGGTAGGAACCAGTAGAAGTGGCGTTTAACCGTGAAACCAGGTAGGAACCAGTAGAAGTGGCGTTTAACCGTGAAACCAGGTAGGAACCAGTAGAAGTGGCGTTTAACCGTGAAACCAGGTAGGAACCAGTAGAAGTGGCGTTTAACCGTGAAACCAGGTAGGAACCAGTAGAAGTGGCGTTTAACCGTGAAACCAGGTAGGAACCAGTAGAAGTGGCGTTTAACCGTGAAACCAGGTAGGAACCAGTAGAAGTGGCGTTTAACCGTGAAACCAGGTAGGAACCAGTAGAAGTGGCGTTTAACCGTGAAACCAGGTAGGAACCAGTAGAAGTGGTGTTTAACCGTGAAACCAGGTAGGAACCAGTAGAAGTGGCGTTTAACCGTGAAACCAGGTAGGAACCAGTAGAAGTGGCGTTTAACCGTGAAACCAGGTAGGAACCAGTAGAAGTGGCTTTTAACCGCGAAACCAGGTAGGAACCAGTAGAAGTGGCATTTAACCGCGAAACGGATGTTATTCCATCTGTCTGCTCCCTTTCTTGGATCCATATAACCCGCTGACTCTTGTAAGTTAATAAATCTGCACTATTTGTATCCACATTGCGAAGTGCCATCCTTTGATGACAAGTGTTGAATATCGTATATTGCTGTTGGATTGAGCACCGCTACCAGTGGACTGTATAGAGACGAGTATACACCTCATTACTCCCATCTACTACTGTCCTTGCTGGAGTTAGTAGTGCCGACCCCCATGTCCATCTTATCTAATTTACAAACCTGTTAAACTTTCTGGCACCACTTGATTTAAAAAAAATGTTTTCCAGCGGAGTTCCCATTTAAAGAGTACCGGTCATCAGACTAAACTTTTAATATATTGTTCTTTATGTAGTAATAACACACGTTGCTATTTACTTGCTGTTAACATTCTCAACCTTTCTATGTTTTTATGTGATTAATGTGAAAAAACAGCCACAAGGGCTCTCTTCTGTTCCCTGCGCAAGTCAAACAGTTAGTTTGGTCTCCTCCCGGCCTTGCAGGAGACCAAACTCAGGAAGTCCGTGTGGGGCTAGTGAGGTACAGCTCTCGCAGGGGAAAGGTATGATACACAGCTTTTTAAAGCTCCGAAAACATTTTTAAGGGCAGGAGGGGTGTTAGGAGTAGTTAGGGAATATAATCTGAGTTAGTTTAGAAAATATGGTTTGATGACAGGTTCTCTATAACAAGCTTTGATGAATCCCCCACAATGGTTCTGTGACACATTCCCACTGAACTCCAAAAACGAAATAGTCTGCAGTGTGTTGCCTCAACCTTATATATAAGCGCCATCCTAATTCTGCCTCTTTGCTTTTACAGTAAGAGAGATATTGCTGAGGAATACGATTCAGAGGTGTTCTCTATGTGTTCTCTATGTGGAGAAGATGCCTAGACACAGGAGTGCTGAATTAGGCAGATTTCCCATCTGAACCATATGACAATGACTTCTAAGGTGAATCTGATCCAAATGCTGCAGAAAAAAAAATCTACATACAGTCCATACAGAAATGAACCCGCAGTGCTATTCCTTTTACCTACATGAATCCTCTGTTTTATATGTACAATTTCCCCATGTACTGTATAGATATCTATCTACTAGGGCTGCACGATATGGGGAAAATGTGCGCTTGCGATTTTGGGCCTAAATATTGTGATATGCAATGTGATATAATAAAAAAAAATGGTGAAATCCCCCCATTTCATATCCAATCGCCTCCATTTCACATTTATCCACCCATCTTATGCCCACCGCCTGTTTCACATCTCCCCCTTGTCACATTTCCCCCCCCCCCTTGTCACATTTCCCCCCCCACTCCCCTCCCGTCACATCCCCCCCCCCCCTTGTAACATTTCCCCCCCCCCCCCCCCTCCCCTCCTGTCACATTCTTGTACTGTAACAATACACTCAGTTTCCTGGGTGGATTTCAAATCTTCTGCAGGACCCGGGAAACCGAGTGTATTGCTGCAGTACAAGACCATTCTCCATCAGCCAATCACTGGCTTGACACGTGACACCACTGCGGCCAGTGATTGACTGAAAAGGCAAAGGTCCTACTGCACTAAGAAGAGAGGAAACTCCGGACCGCACGGAGACGAATCTGCAGGGACCGGGACTAGGTGAGCAGAAGGTTTTTTTTTATTTTTCTCCCTGCGCCCTTAGCTCAGTGTTTTTCTAGCAGGGTGCCTCCAGCTGTTGTGAAACTACTACTCCCAGCATGCCCGGACAGCCTTTGCCGGTCTGGGCATGCTAAGAGCAACAACTGGAGGACCCCTGGTTGGGAAACACTGACTTTTAGTATTTAAATTAGTTTTTCCCTGCTCTGGCCGGCCCCCGCCACAGGAGCCCGAGCAGATAATCGCATGTTTTCCCGGGGGGCCGTATCGCCATATCGCAAAAAGCGAAAATCGCGATTCGATTGCTTTTGCGATATATCGTGCAGCCCTTCTATCTACATATATATATATATATATATATATATATAGAAACAGAAGAATGCAGCAGCACACTGCCAGCACAAGGATATAGGTGCAACATGAATATGCAGTTAAAACATGGAGAGCTATACAGCTATGGTGTAATAGATGCAAATGTGAAACTATGAAATAGTGAGGCACTTAGCTCGCAAATTTGGAGACAAATTTGCGAGCTAAGTGCCTCACTATTTCATAGTTTCACATTTGCATCTATTACACCATAGCTGTATAGCTCTCCATGTTTTAACTGCATATTCATGTTTCATCTATATCCTTGTGCTTGCAGTGTGCTGCTGCATTCTTCTGTTGCTGTATATCTAGACTAGTAGCGTGCACCTGTAGGCCAGGTCCATATAATAGTTTGGTATCAACTAAAGTGCTGGCTAACTTATTCTTTGTCTATATATATATATATATATATATATATATATATATATATAGGCTACTGCTGTCGGAATGTTGCACTTTATTTTGTGGACACAAAAAATTTCCAGTTTTCTTCATGATCCAAGACCCGACTGGTGCTGTGATTTTCGGAGTTGGTATATATATATATATATATATATATATATATATATATATATATATAGTTTCCAGGGACTATGGAAAGGAGAGTGACTAGAAGTGGTGCAGGAATAACTTTGGCGCTGGCCGAAGAAGATTGGCAAAACCACAAGAGTAGAACCAGGTCTTTTTATTGTGCAAAGATGTAACGCGTTTCGCTGCACATGCGCAGCGTTATCAGGCATCTGCCTTGGTAAGCGGCTGCTGGTCCCTCTCTAGATCCTACACACGGAGCGCCTTCTGCTTTCTTTTTTCATGTACTGTACTATGCAAAAACCTTATGTTTTGTGTTTACTGTTTTAATAACAATTTCTGAAAATAAAGGATTAGAAATAAAATAAACAACCAACCAAATAAATCAATAAATGAATGAATGAACGAATAAATAAATAAATGAATGAATAAATGAATGAATGAATAAATAAATAAAATGAATAAATGAATGAATAAATGAATAAATGAATGAATAAATGAATGAATGAATAAATAAATAAAATGAATAAATGAATGAATGAATGAATGAATGAATGAATAAATAAATAAATTAATAAATAAACTGATCTGCAGAGTTACTTTTAATTCTGCAGCATGGCAATTTATTTTGTGCAAATATTGCAGACTTGTTGCAGTAAGCCTGCACTGTATTTTATGGTTGCGGATTCTGCTGCAGATTATACACAGTCATGAATTTTAACCAGGGGTCAACTCACCCCAGTTTTCCATTCAAGGACTGGTCCCTGCAGGACTCCTGCTAATGGGAACAGTGTACCAGCAGTGGAAAAAGTGCAGGAACTCCATTCCCATGCGTTCCTGCAGGACCTGAGCCCTGATTTTAACCACAACAACTTCATGATATAGTATAAGGCTCAACCCCTCAAGTCCTAGTTTTGCAAAAGCTGGGAAACGACATGCAAAGGAATATCGCTCTGTGACATCTCATTACATTGAAGAGACCTCATGCTAGGATGTCAGTCCATATTATTATTACGGTGTAATTACTGATCACGATATGTCATTCAAACATTCCAGCCATGCACATGTCTAGATATGTATCACAAAGTAACGTCTCATTTCAAAAAACAATATACATCAAACCTTCGCTCCCTAAACTGCTATCGCAAAAGACAAGCATCAAAATGTAACAACAATCCCAAGATTTGTTTATTTTCTCAGGTTCTATCAATTAAACACCATGTATCATTTACTGTCATCATTTAAACATGCTAAGCTAGTGTTTTCCCAAACAGTGTGGCTCCAGCTGTTGCAAAACTGCAACTCCCAGCATGCCCGGACAGCCTTTGGCTGTCCGGGCATGCTGGGAGTTGTAGTTTTGCAACAGCTGGAGACACACTGTTCGGAAAACACTGTGCTAAGCTGTCACAGAAACAGCTAACAATAAGCATTCAGATTTTAAAATATGCAGCACAGACAAATTTATCTTATAGCTACTTAAAGGGGTGCTCCGGCGGAAAACTTTTTTTTCTTAAATCAAAATTAACCAGAAAGTTAAACAGATTTGTAAATTACTTCTATTAAAAAAAAATCTTAATTTTTCCAGTACTTATTAGCTGCTGAATACTACAGAGGAAATTATTTTCTTTTTGGAACACAGAGCTCTCTGCTGACATCACAAGCACAGTGCTCTCTGCTGACATCTCTGTCCATTTTAAGAACTGTCCGGAGTAGGAGAAAATCCCCATAGCAAACATGTGCTGTTCTGGACAGTTCCTAAAATGGACAGAGGTGTCAGCAGAGAGCACTGTGCTCATGATGTCAGCAGAGAGCTCTGTGTTCCTCTGTAGTATTCAGCAGCTAATAAGTACTGAAAGGATTAAAACATTTTAATAGAAGTAATTTACAAATCTGTTTAACTTTCTGGTGCCAGTTGATTTAAAAAAAAAGTTTTCCATCAGAGTACCCCTTTAAAGGACTTCACTGTTGGAAAAAAAATGTTTGCAAATCAACTGGTGCCAGAAAGTTTAACAGATTTGTAAATTACTCCTATTCAAAAATCTTAATCCTTCCAGTACTTATCAGCTGCTGTATGATCCAGAGAAAGTTGTATAGTTCTTTCTGTCTGACCACAGTTCTCTCTGCTGACACCTCTGTCCATGTCAGAAACTGTCCAGAGTACAAGCAAATGCCCATAGCAAACCTCTCCTGTGCTGGACAGTTCCTAATAGGGACAGAGGTGTCAGCAGAAAAAAATACAACTTCCTGTGGAGCATCCAGCAGCAGATAAGTACTGGAAGGATTAACATATTTAAATAGAAGTAATTTACAAATCTGTATAACTTTGTGGCACCAGTGGATTAAAAAAAAATAATAATTTCCACCGGAGTACCCCTTTAAAGGAGAACTCCAGCAAAAATGTATTTATCCTCTTTCCACGGCATAGAGGATAGGGTTCCCCCCACGATCTCTGGAACAGGATCCAGCTGTCATTGAGGAGCACATGCTACAGACAGCAAAGCGCTCCATTCATTTCTACAGACAGCAAGCGCTCCATTCATTTCTACAGACAGCAAGCGCTCCATTAATTTCTACAGACAGCAAGCGCTCCAATAATTTCTACAGACAGCAAGCGCTCCATTCATTTCTACAGACAGCAAGCGCTCCATTCATTTCTACAGACAGCAAGCGCTCCAATCATTTCTACAGACCGCAAGCGCTCCAATCATTTCTACAGACAGCAAGCGCTCCAATCATTTCTACAGACAGCAAGCGCTCCAATCATTTCTACAGACAGCAAGCGCTCCATTCATTTCTACAGACAGTAAGCGCTCCAAAATAAATGAGTTGAGTGTGTGCTGTGTACCCGTAGATGACACTTGCTCCTCACTGAGAAAGCCAGGTCCCATCCTAAATAGCAGGGCGTCACAGCAGTTGGACCCCCCCCCACGATCAGCTTCATATCCCCCATCCTGTGAATAGGGGATATGTACATTTTAGCTGGACTTGAAAAATACAACTCAATTCAGTCTTGTGTTTACAAGATGGAGTAGGAGCTCGCTAACATGCTAACTACGTAAGAGGGAAGGGCGAGGAAGGAGATGCGAGTCAGTACAAATTGACTGTGAGTATAAGATCTCTCCCCAGGGCTTGAATCACAGCTTATACTGTTCAATACTGCTCTATAATGCCCTCAGTGCTGCTGCTGCTTCTTAGGATGTACAGTACTTTAAAGACAGAGCAAAGCCCTTCTGTGTGTGCAGGGTATGAGACATTACGGAGGCTAGGATTCATACACTAGCTCATGGAAAACTGAAAATTAAAGATGAAGCTTACAGAGGGGGAAAATGGTGAAAAATCTCATATGCATATTACACAATAGACAGAAATAGTGCTACTTCTCATGTACAAACACAACAGCTTCTGCTGTGACATTACCTGAAATGACAGGTATGTTTAAAGAAATACAACAGGGTTTAAGAAGCTTTATAAGTAACAAAAGTTTGACATTCAGAGGTAATTTGATCTGACGCTTGAGAACAAGCCCCCATTCTCTATTACCAGACTCTCTCTGTACAAAATGACTAAAGAGACTGACAATTCACTAAAGAGACTGACTGCTGTGTCCGATAATGGGATTACTGACAGGAAATCTGCTAAGTGCAAAAAAACAACATCCCCGCTCAGTTTATTTATTTATTTTTATTATTGTTATTTCTTTTTGCTTTTTTTTTTTTTAGTAATTGGTTCTAAAGGGATTTTCCACTTTACATATATTGTTTACTCATGGAAGACTAAAATGTTTAGCAACATTCTAATATATTTGTAATTCAGTTATTAACCATGTTCAAGATATCTGCTAGCTGACAGTGAATGGAAGCCTTGCTTTATTTGAGAGGTCGAAAATGACATGGAACAAGTTAGGGTGGGTTCACACAACGAGGGAGATTGATCAAAACCTGTGTAGAGGAAGAGTGGTGCAGTTGCCCATAGCAACCAATCAGACTGCTTCTTTCATTTTCCACAGGCCTCTTTAGAGGCCTGTGGAAAATGAAAGAAGCGATCTGATTGGTTGCTATGGGCAACTGCACCACTCTTCCTCTACACAGGTTTTGATAAATCTCCCCCCAACGTTTTTCAAGTACGGTTCCCGTATACATTTTCATTATAGAAAACTTATGGAACTGTATTGAAAACCGTATGAACCCCGATGCATCCGGTCGCCAAAGACCTAGGCGTCACCCCTGTAGCGGAAATACACACAAATACACTCACTTAAAACTGGCCTAAGAGGTGTAACATTGAAGTTTCTGTAATAAAATTAAAGAGATTGTCCCAATAAATATATTTTTTTAATTAGACTGTGTACATTGAGGCACAAGTAGAAAATGTTCCATTGGAATGGCGTCAGTAAAGAATCAGGGGCAGATGTATACCAACAATTTCATTTTTTTTTCCCCATTTAAAAAATAATACATTTATCTGGACAACCCCTTTAAGGAGGTTCTGTGACAAATTTTGATCAATAATGCAAGTTGGTCATGGCCATGACTGCTCGGTCTCTGCTTTCGGTGCCAATTCTGTTACTGGGACAGTCTTGTTACTAGAGATACACAGAATGCCCTAGTCCAGAGTCTAGGCCCTACTCGATACAAACTTTTCTGTTGATCATTCAGCCATAGTAATCAGATTTTTTGCAAAACCAAGTATCAGGGCACATTCACACTCAAAAATCTGCTTAAAGGGGTACTCTGCTGCTCAGCGTTTGGAGCAAACTGTTACGAATGCTGGAGTCGGGATCTCGAGACGTCATAGCCAGCATCCCCTCATAATGTCCCGCCCCGCCCCTCAATGCAAGTCTATGGGAGGGGGCGTGACGTCTGTCACGTCCACTCCCATAGACTTGCATTGAGGGGGCGGGGCGTGACATCATGAGGGGGCGTGGGCTATGACATCACAAGCCTGCTCCAGCGTTCTTAACAGTTTGTTCCAAATGTTGAGCAGCAGAGTACCCCTTTAAAACTCCAGTGCAGCAGCCTCCCATTGTGTTTAATCTAGTTCTGCTGCACTGCACAACTGCTGATTTCCCATGGAAATATTCATTCTTTCTGGGCAGATTCCACTCAGATCAGCATTACCGTCAATCTTGAAGCATGTCCAAGCGCTCCTAGCACAGAGTGTGCGCTGAATATTCGCCCAGAATTTCTTTGTGTGGACATTCCATAGTGTGAATGCGCCCTTACATGTACTGTCAGATTTCACAATTATGCTCTATTAATATCACATCTTAAAGGGGTACTCCCATGGGAAACTTTTTTTTTATTTATTTTTTTAAATCAACTGGTGCCAGAAATGTAAACAGATTTGTAAATTACTTCTATTAAAAAATCTTAATCCTTCCAGTACTTATTAGCTGCTGAATACTACAGAGGAAATGGTTTTCTTTTTGGAACACAGAGCTCTCTGCTGACATCATGCGCACAGTGCTCTCTGCTGACATCTCTGTCCATTTTAGGAACTGTCCAGAGCAGCATATGTTTTCCATGGGGATTTTCTTCTACTCTGGACAGTTCTTAAAATGGACAGAGGTGTCAGCAGAGAGCACTGTGCTCATGATGTCAGCAGAGAGCTCTGTGTTCCAAAAAGAAAACCATTTCCTCTGTAGTATTCAGCAGCTAATAAGTACTGGAAGGATTAAGATTTTTTAATAGAAGTAATTTACAAATCTGTTTAACTTTCTGGCACCAGTTGATTTAAAAAAAAAAAAAAAAGTTTTCCACCGGAGTACCCCTTTAACATTCTCCTCCACAGCAGCTTCGAGGTAAAGCCATTTTAGTTTATTACAGGCTTCAGATTTTTGAGTAGTACCTAAGCATATAACAGCTGATATATTATCATTGACTCTTTTTTGTTTCTATAAACTATGTATTATTGTGCTTACTGGAATCACATTAGCATTTTTACATATTAATCAGAGTCTTACTTTTTTTTTTTTCCACCTCTACTGAGGCCTGCATAAAGAAAAATGGCCGCTCCCGGAAGCTTTGGATTTATTGCCCATCAATTTCAAGATACAGGACCAAAAAAAACACTCACGTTACCGATTATGAACCTAATATATCGTGTGTTTATTTCTCCATGTCATTTATTAAGCGGCTTGTCATTGAGCGTACGCAACCCCTTTGAATTAGGAGGGGTGTCAATTTAGAATTTTCACTTTTGAATGCTACAGAAATATCACATAGCATCACACATAAGCATCGAATCAATGGATAATCAACACGAGAAATGACACGCTATGGACCGCCATGTCGAGTCATTACGGGGAGAGAACAAGCTCTTGACTCTCTTGGAGTCTAATTTCTCATTGTCGCCATGAAGGAGCTCCTGATTGGTTCACTCCCGGGAGCACAACATTACATGATTGCAGAAATAAATCACAAGAATCACAGAGGCGAGGAGACGTCGAAACACGGCACAAACACAATCAAATGTTGAAAATATGTATGAATCCTTCTTACATAATGCTGCTGTTTTCCAAGACCTCCCATGCCATCTCATTGCTGAGGGACCCGAGATACATGGATGACCTGGAAAACAGTTATTGTGGAAGAAACAGCTAGTGAAATAAATCATTGCAGGCAAGACACATTTCATTCAATATTAAGGCCCTTTCATACACAAATACACCCCCAACCGTCAGCAATGTTCTATGTACATTTTCCCACCAAATCAAGAATTTAAAGGGTACTCGGCTCAGCATTTGGAACAGTGCCGGGAGCTTGTGATGTCAGGGCCACGCCCCTTCATGATGTCACACCATGCCCCCTCAATACAAGTCTATGGGAGGGGGCGTGACATCCGTCACGCCCCCTCCCATAGACTTGCATTGAGGGGGCGGGGCGTGACACTATGAGGGGGCAGGGCTATGATGTCACGAGCTCCCGGCACCAACTCCAAAGTTGGGAACAGTTTGTTCCAAACGCTGAGCAGCGGAGTACGCCTTTAACTAGAAATTTAAGAAATTATCTAAAATTGTCCTTTGGGGTAAAGTCCAGTGTTAAGGATTCTATGAAGTATAGTTATTGTTTAATTATGTTATGCACAGATGGGTCTCACCCTACCTTTCTATGCAGTCCAATCTGCAGGTAGCATGCTATAGAGCATGGAAAGCTGGGCAGATTAATAGAAGAATTCCAGGATAATTTATTCTTTTCAAATTCTTGCGTATTCTGAGTTTAGGAGTCCAGTGGGCGGACTCCAGGGGTCAAGTCCCGGAAAAAAAAAATAAGTAAAAGGACCTCACACATGATTTCCATTCATGGGCTGGTCCTGCAGGACTCCTGCTAATGGGAATGGTGTTCCTGCTGTGGAAAAAGTGCAGAAACTCAGTTCCCATGCGTTCCTGAAGGACTTGACCCCTGGCGGACTCTATACGAGTGTGCATCCTATTGTGATCGGTAGGGGTCCCAATGATCGGACCCACGCTTATTAACTAGTTAAAGGGATACTCTGGTGCTTAGACAAAGGATAGGGGATAAGATGGCTGATCGCGGGAGTCCCGCCGCTGGGGACCCCCGTGATCTTGCACGCGGCACCCCGTTTGTAATCAGTCCCCGGAGCATGTTCGCTCCGCGACTGATTACCAGGGACTACAGGGCGGGCGGCGTGTGACGTCAAGCCCCCGTGTGATGTCATGCTCCGCCCCTCAATGCAAGCCTACGGGAGGGGGCGTGATAGCTGTCACACCCCCTCACGTAGGCTTGCATTGAGGGGTGGAGCGTGACATCACACCCGGGCGGAGGCATGATGTCACACGTCGCCCACCCTGTAGTCGCCGGTAATCAGTCCCGGAGCGAACATGCTCCGGGGACTGATTACAAACGGGGTGCCGCGTGCAAGATCACGGGGGTCCCCAGCGGCGTTTGGATAGGGGATAAGATGTCTAAGCACCGGAGTACCCCTTTTACCCCTAACATGTGGATAGTGGAAAACTTTGAATCTTGGAATAACCCCTCATGATCCAAATTCAATATATTCTTGTAAGCAAAACGCAGGATAGGCAGTAATTGGCATCATAATCACTACTGTAAGTGCCTACATACTATTGCTTACACACCTCCTGCCAGAGTAGTGTGAAATACATTTTTTTCAATGCTTTTAATTTGAGCCAAAATGCAAAAGGTAAGTGAGGACACATCTGTCTAAAAAATGTAATCTGTGGTTTTGAGAAATGGAATTAGCGAGCGATGATAATATCACAAGATGAATAAACATGAAAAACAAAGCATGTGATTATCCTTAAAAGCAATGCTGCAATCTATGCGGGCCATCTAGCATAGCTCTTGAAGGACCAGCTCACCCCATGGGTTTAGCGGCATCTGGACATTAAAGGGGTTATGCAGGAAAAAACATTTTTTTATATATCAACTGGCTCCAGAAAGTTAAACAGATTTGTAAATTACTTCTATTAAAAAAATCTTAATCCTTTCAGTACTTATGAGCTTCTGAAGTTAAGGTTGTTCTTTTCTGTCTAAGTGCTCTCTGATGATACCTGTCTTGGGAACCGCCCAGTTTAGAAGCAAATCCCCATAGCAAACCTCTTCTAAACTGGGCGGTTCCCGAGACACGTGTCATCAGAGAGCACTTAGACAGAAAAGAACAACCTTAACTTCAGAAGCTCATAAGTACTGAAAGGATTAAGATTTTTTAATAGAAGTAATTTACAAATCTGTTTAACTTTCTGGAGACAGTTGATATATATATAAAAAAGTTTTTTCCTGGAATACCCCTTTAAATACTGTAAAGAAATAAGCCAGCTTTGAAAAATTCTTGTACATTTATAAAGCACTGACAACACAATATAAAAAGGGTTGCCTTATTTTAACAATCCCTTTGTATGGTTTTTAAGGAAGAATATACATCATGAAGGGGATATTATTACTCTGCACCCTTTTTATGAGCAACAGTGGAGAACTTTAGTCCATTCATGAAAGGTCACAAATTTGAATAGCTACCGTAATTGTAGTACCAAATTTCCCCTGTAGCGGCCGCTGCAGGGAATATGAGCTATGAATGCAATCTTCCACTGCAAAATCGGGAACACCTTTCATATTAAAGAGGTCTCCAGAACAGTGGTCTCCAAACTGTGGACCTCCCGCCGTTGCAAAACTACAACTCCTAGCATGCTTGGATAGCCGTTGGCTGTCTGGGCATGCTGAGAGTAGTAAATCTACAACGGCTAGAGGTCCAAAATTTGGATACCTAGGCTATAAAAAGTACTTGACCAAAGTGAGAGCTGTTAGAATATGAAACAGATTAACCCTCATGGGTGGGCGATTTTACCACTTCTAATAGACCTAATTCTAATACATTGTGGGTTCTACTTTACTTCAGTGCATGATTTCATTACACCAATATACATAATTAGCGAAGTTTTGGCACCAAGTCCGGAGCCCACACTACTGCCTATGCAATGCAGGGGCAGCGCTGGCAGTTACACCCGTTATTTTTCCCGATCACTCATTATTTCAATTTTTTTTTTTTTTAAGAATTTTTATTTATATAATTGTAAAATAATGTTTACATTTTATTTAGTTCTAGTTTGTAGTCACAAAAAATATGACGCAAGTGCTTTACCTTTACTCTAGATAAGTTTCTGTTCACATCACAGTTATGGCTTCCACTTAACATAGTATATGCTATATCCCTCTGACTGATGGCATACAGAGGCATCAGTCACCTTTGGGATTCCATTATTAGGAAAGTTAGGCAGCCGCCTAAGGCCCCCCACTTGCAGGGTCCTTGTTGCCGCCTAACTCACTCTGCTAAATATGTAAAATTAATGGCAATGCATACAATATGCAATTTTTACAGTTTACTTTTATTTTCACTTGCATATCATTTTTAACTATGAGTGTCCGTGAGGGCCTCATGTTTGAGTTTCATCTAAGGCAGGGGTCTCAAACTCCCAGCTTGCGGGCAAGCAGCACTGAATGCCAAAAGACTTAACACATGTCAGCACTGCTACAGTACCTGTACCAATCACATGATTTTTGCCCCTACATTTATTTTTAACAGCATACAAAATGAGTGTTGTCTTAGGTTTTTCCCAGGTCGTAGTGTAGCGCGAGACATTACATCACTAGTCAGTTGTTCAGAGGGGAGATCATTCTGTAATTTGCAACAGTTGAAGGCACCCTGGTCAGAAAACACTGGTCAAATGCATTGAAGGCAACACAGGTGTATTTCAATGGGTGTGGTAGCGGATGTTTGGAAGGAAAAAGGATGACTTCACACTTAGAAACAACTATGGGATTTGTAGTTTGAGAGAACAAACTCCAAAAAGAAATTGCCAGTTATGGTAATCTCACAACACAGCCATTTAGCTCCAAGACAGGCGGGGATCCTTCCTAAGCATGTCCATTACTGTCTGCCAGGTACATACTAAAATCACCTTCTGGTGGAGAACCCCTTTAACATCTCTCTTCAGTAGGAGTCCAGTGGGAGGTTCTAATCAATGAGTGACAGCTATCTGTGTATCCATGCATTTACAGGGAAGGCTGAGTGAGACCACCCACTGGACTCCTAAGTATAGAAAGAGCCAATCAAAAGTTTCTAGTTATTCTGAATCTTTTCCCCACATGCTGCGTATTACTATTCTAAACTGCTGCTGTATAAAACGACGATAGTAGATTAAAGAACTTTTTCATAATGACAGATTAATTTTAAGTTATTCCACGAGAAGGAACAACCTTTCCAAAGTAAAGTTACTGGCCTGAAGTAAGTAGGGCACACGAATCCTATGCAGTAAGATGGTGCCGGGTATAAAAGTACACCTATAAAAAAAACACTCAAAAGACTTTTTCCAATGTATGATGTTCATTTATGCAGATTTTATTTGACTAAATCCGCTATTTTCTTTCATAGTTCCATTATGTAGAACTTTTTCTCCACAGATGGGAATTGCGAGGTGCAATTAGCAATTTATCTTGCAGAAAACATTTAATTCTTAAGCATATCGGAATAATGCCTTGAGAGAAAGAAACAGGGGAGGGGGGACCAATTAGCCGCTATTCACATCTGCTTTTGTATTCAGCAAAAGTAGTAAAAACTTTTAATATATAGCTGGAGAAAAAACCTTTAAATAATCTGAATCTGGCGGACCTGCGAAATGAGGACGTGTTATCTTATAGTAGTCAACCTGCGCCGCTGTGATTGATGGGTCTGATAATTGACGAAACTCATTTCCACAGAACTAGGTAGATGTAGCGATCATCATTTGACAAATGTAGGACGATGTAGTAATCTTACAGTAATAGGACTCAAAGTCTCCGAAACAACGCAATCCATTTCTGCTGGCTAGATCTACCATTATACAGCTGATGGCAATCATGTACAGTGATCCCTCAACTTACAAGGGCCTCAACATACAATAGTTTCAACATACAATGGTCTTTACTGGACCATTGTATAACTTGAAACCAGACTCAACATACAATGCTATGGAATCTGCGAAACGTGTCAAGGGCTGGAAGAATGGACCAATCAGAATGGACATTTACTTATTTAAACCCCTGTAGTCATAAAGTGCATGCACTGACTGGTGTCTGGTGGTGCCCCCCTACAGTGCAGGGAGGTATTACATGTTCTGTACTCTTTACCGGTATTACTGAAGTGTATGCACTGACTGGTGTCTGGTAGTGCCCCCCTACAGTACAGGGAGGTATTACATGTTCTGTACTCTTTACCTGTATTACTGAAGTGTATGCACTGACTGGTATCTGGTAGTGCCCCCCTACAGTACAGGGAGGTATTACATGTTCTGTACTCTTTACCTGTATTACTGAAGTGTATGCACTGACTGGTATCTGCTAGCGCCCCCTACAGTACAGGGAGGTATTACATGTTCTGTACTCTTTACCTCTGCCAGGGTTAGCTGCTCCTTTGGGCATCAGGTGAGGGCGGCTCCATTTTACTATTTTTAGGACACTGCGTGTTCTGTACAGGACCCTGAAGAAGCTCCTGTCCTCTACATAGACCAGTGTTTCCCAAAGAGGGTGTCTCCAGCTGTTGCAAAACTACAACTCCCAGCATGCCCGGGAGTTGTAGTTTTGCAACAGCTGGAGGCACCCTGGTTGGGAAACACTGAAATAGATAGTGATTACAGCTCCAGCAGATCTGTCTTACTTTTATATGTAAGGATTTGCTTTATCTATATTAGTTATCTACTTATTTTTGTTGAATTCTCTTTTTTTCCTATTTTTGGATGACCTTTTGGCGGCTTCGGAACCAATTAGCAGGTTTCCATAGAGTTCTGGTCTCAACATATGATGGTTTCAACATACAATGGTCGTCCTGGAACCAATTAATATTGTAACTTGAGGGACCACTGTATATGGAAGTTTATTTTACCAAAGCTGACCATTGACACCTGTAGTTGTGAATGCATAGTTGACCACCAGATGTCTAAGGCCATATTCATACATGGCCCAACTAATGCAGATTTGCCCGTGTATTCCTCACCTTAGTCTGAATTGTTCACAGCACAATGCATGTGGATAGGATATTTAACACTTCATCCACAAGTTAAAGAGGAACTCTTTAAGATGTCTGATCGTGGGGGTCTTGCAGCTGGATCTCTGTGGGGTCGCGATGTCACCCCCCGCCACGCCCCCTCCCATAGACTTGCATTGAGGGGCGTGGCCGTGACGTCACGAGCCCCGCCACCTGCTCCAAGCGTTCGAAACTCATTTTGACATTCATAGCAAGCTGGCTATACTGAGGAAATGACACAATGTTATACCCAAGATATTGGGTTGGGTTCACACTGTGCCTTTCCCCCTTTCATCAGAGGTATATGACAGAAGGACTCCTAACGTATACCTCCAACGGAAGGCTGGTATGTCCAGGCATACAGCAAGATACAAAGCCTGCTCCGATATGGGAAGCCAGAATTGGTCAGTTGGCACAGCAGTAAAATGGTAGAAAATTCTGAAGGAAGACCATTTAGAAAGTTACTTAAAGGGGTATTCCAGGAAAAAACTTTATATATATTATATATATATATATATATATATATATATATATATATATATATATATCTCAACTGGCTCCAGAAAGTTAAACAGATTTGTAAATTACTTCTATTAAAAAATCTTAATCCTTTCAGTACTTATGAGCTTCTGAAGTTAAGGTTGTTATTTTCTGTCTAAGTGCTCTCTGATGACACGTGTCTCGGGATACGCCCAGTTTAGAAGAGGTTTGCTATGGGGATTTGCTTCTAAACTGGGCGTTTCCCGAGACAGGTGTCATCAGAGAGCACTTAGACAGAAAAGAACAACCTTAACTTCAGAAGCTCATAAGTACTGAAAGGATTAAGATTTTTTTAATAGAAGTAATTTACAAATCTGTTTAACTTTCTGGAGCCAGTTGATATCTATGAAAAAAAAGTTTTTGCCTGGAATACCCCTTTAACTTTGCATTAACAAAGCAAATGAAGAATAAAAAAAATCTGTACAAAAAGGTGTTTATAGGATCAGGTCACAGTTCTTCAAAACACTGCACTAGTGCATCTAAACCTGACTAACTTCCACCAAAATATATCCAATGCAGAGAACGCACTAACTTAGTATGTCAACAAAGCTATTTAAATTGCTGCCTTGCAGAAACATTATCAGCCAGCAGCACTTTAATTATCGTTCATCAGGATCAACATTAATGACATCTCTTAAATGGAGTCCATCAACGCCGGCTATTACTGACAAGGTAGATTGGCCGCTTCCTCCTATCTCCGGCAGCAGCTATTAACGCCATTTTCATAATATTACCTGTACACAAACTCTTTTTCATTAAATCGACAAGGGCAGCTGGCATCCTTTCTTCTCAGGCAAACCTAGAAAAGGCTAGGACTGAGAAGCTTCAGAATATAGATTTCAGGGATACTTCTATATGGTGTGAAATAAAACGGTCAATCAAACTCAACTATCAACTCAAATAGCATTTGTTAAAAAAAGGTCATCAAATCCATTTACATTCAGCTTTGCCATAATCAAATACGGTATCATACACCGATATAGAGAACCCTGCCAATCAATGGAGGTAAATGGTGCGACTATATAGTTTAACACCAAAGATAAGAAAAAGTGCACCACAAAAAACAATATTAGCAATGTAAAAAAATATATTATGATCACAAAACATATAAAAGACAGATAAAAATACATGTACATAATCAGGAAATAGCACCAGATACATACACATATAGATAGGAGGGCACAAACTTCAATATAGAAATGAGAACTAGATCACAGGTCAGGGTGTATTAAACACAAAAATCAAGTAAGTAAGGTGTGGTAAAATACCACAGGGATACAGCGTAATGAAAGACCTGGAGAGAACAAAATAGGACAAAACATCATAGAAGAAGTGCCAAACCATACCTATGTTACCCCAACGACCGTTTCGCTGTATGATCGCTTCCTCAGGGGGCGTGAAACGCCCCCTGAGGAAGCAATCATACAGCGAAACGGCCGTTGGGGTAACATAGGTATGGTTTGGCACTTCTTCTATGATGTTTAGTCCTATGTTACCCCAACGACCGTTTCGCTGTATGATTGCTTCCTCAGGGGGCGTGAAACGCCCCCTGAGGAAGCAATCATACAGCGAAACGGTCATTGGGGTAACATAGGTATGGTTTGGCACTTCTTCTATGATGTTTAGTCCTATGTTACCCCAACGACCGTTTCGCTGTATGATTGCTTCCTCAGGGGGCGTTTCACGCCCCCTGAGGAAGCAATCATACAGCGAAACGGTCGTTGGGGTAACATAGGTATGCTTTGGCACTTCTTCTATGATGTTTAGTCCTATGTTACCCCAACGACCGTTTCGCTGTATGATTGCTTCCTCAGGGGGCGTTTCACGCCCCCTGAGGAAGCAATCATACAGCGAAACGGTTGTTGGGGTAACATAGGTATGGTTTGGCACTTCTTCTATGATGTTTAGTCCTATTTTGTTCTCTCCAGGTCTTTCATTACGCTGTATCCCTGTGGTATTTTACCACACCTTACTTACTTGATTTTTGTGTTTAATACACCCTGACCTGTGATCTAGTTCTCATTTCTATATTGAAGTGTGTGCCCTCCTATCTATATGTGTATGTATCTGGTGCTATTTCCTGATTGTGTATATGTATTTTTATCGGTCTTTTATATATGTTTTGTGATCATAATAAAGATATATTTTTTACATTGCTAATATTGTTTTTTTGTGGTGCACTTTTTCTCATCTTTGCTGTTAAATAATCAAATATCGTCTCCTTGAAATTATTCAAAAGGTTGATACTCTTGTACCAACATTGGATCCAGAAATATTAAAGCTTACAGAGGGGGAAACACTAAACAGGCCCTTCTGTTCCAAGATCTTTGAAACAGAGCACTTTTATGTACCCCACTACTAGTGGATATTACTATTTGTGTGGTATTAAAGAACCCTGTGCAATAAAAGAGACAGGGTCCTAAGTCATACTGAAGTAGTACAGATATCAAAAGGTCCGATCGTGGCTGGCCGGGGAATTGAATGTTGCTTGATTTCCCAACTTGGAACTAGCGATCTCTGCAGGTCTAAGGCGTGAGTCCCAGTGTGAGCAAAACCTTTGACACGTCTGGGCAACCTGTCAAAAGTTATTTCTAATAACAAACACTTTAAAGGGGTTTTGTCACAATTTTTTAACAATCCCCTTTTCAGGATAGGGGAAAAATGTATGACCGGTCGAGAAGGGCTATCGATCGTGCACTGGTAGCTGTATGCATCATCTATAACAGTCAAAGATAGCCAGGTGCTGTACTACGCATATCAGAATGCTACTTCTTTTAGGATATGTTCACACTGAGGAATGTGAACAGAATTTCCACTTGTAGAATTCTGTGAGCGTAGATTTCATCTGGCGGCCGCCGGCAAAATACTTCAGTGTGAACATATCCTGAGATGGAGGTTTCGGGAATCTTGGTCTCGAGATCATGGGTGTGGCAGCGGTTAGACCCACTGCAGTCAAATAAAAGGTTGGGACTTCTGCATGCTTACATAAAAACGGGCAGTTCTATTCCACTTTCACGGGAAAGTAATATATTAAACCACACCCAGGCACGAAGTGGAGCAGTTCGCAATACACTTTATATTCACTCTACTCTACAAGACCGATAAAATCTCTAAGGTTCTTCTATGGGTATTAAATTACGACAGAAATCAGCGGTGAAATTTTACATGCATTTACATAGTCTTCTAAACTACTGATTTATTCAGACTATAACAATGAAAAGATTTTGCTCTAGGCCTGGAGCAACAGTGGATAAAATAAGACCATGGACTTGTTTTCTTCCAAATGTGACTGAGTGGGAAAAAAATCCTGACAATAACCATGGAGCACATACAAAAAGAATATAAAGGAAGGGATGATGAATGCTGGTTTATTGTCAGAGAGGTCAGTGATGATGTCAGATATAAACAATAACTCCACACTGTCAAACGGCTGGACAGAAAGCCATAACGTCAAGCACAAATGAAGTCATCTGTAAATCTGTAGGGATAATTTGGTAAGAGAGTGTCCATCCAAAGCAAGTAGTATTTATTATAGTCAGTTTTAAAGGGGTATTCTGGGCAAAAACATTTTATCCCCTATCCAAAGGATAGGGGATAAGATGTCTGATCGCAGGGGGATGGTTGAGACCCCCACGATCTCCCTGCAGCATCCACATTCTTTGCGGGTGCTGAATCTCCAGTTTCGGAAACCTTTCGGAAACTGGAGATTCAGCACCCGCATAGAATGTGGAGTTAATGTTTTCGCCCGTAATACCCCTTTAAGATGGAACAACAAAAACAAGAGCCTGGTAGTCTAACATATACTATATATATATTCTAAAAGAACACTGAAATCTTGTAGTATTCAGTCTGGCCACTAAGCCTAATAATAAGATTATGTTCACAACTGCGTTAGGAGCTCAGTTATAGATGCTGATAACAAGGCATAATGGAGTGTGTCACAGTGGACATCAATGGATCCTGACAGGTTCCATTGACTTTGATTAGTTTGTAGGGTTTCCATTAGATCTACCTTATTTCGCAGGGGTTTTTTTTTCCGCTAAAGTCCCATCATTTAAAAGGAATCAGTTAATGGGGCTTTCTTACGGAGAGCCTAATGCTGACGTGAACGAGTGTCATGAGAATAACTGTTTTGTAGATAGGTCTTCTCAACAGACCTAATCATTACAGGCAGGATTACAATGAAAGGTGACACTTGTGTAAGTTAACAAAGACCCACCACTGACAACAAGGTGATGGTCACAGCTTCCCTCCTCCCCCATCCTGTAGTGAGTGACCTCTACGCAGATCACAAAGCATGCCTAGAAAACTCTCCCAATTAGTTTTAGACTATTGTTTACTATGGACCATGTAGCTGTTCTAAAGAATTTATCTAAAAGCTGTTAAGCTAAGGCAATATCACTGTACAAAAAAAAAAAAAAAAAGAATTTCCCCCTTGCCTAAAACATAGTGTAAATCCACCAATAAAGGTAACCTATCACTTCCATGCTGACTAAACCAGTCAATAGGAAATTTCCCGTGACTTCTTCCTGTCCCGATCCCCAAACAGGACAAGATTTATCAGTCATGGCTGGTGGGGCAGATGAAGCTGCCCCAATGACTCATGGGAGCATGAAAATGACAACAGGTTCCCATTAAACTTTAGGTGTTTATGTTATATAGTGGACAACATGAAGGGCATTGTAGAAGTTACAGCATTTCAGCGGGTCCTGTCTCTTTAGCAGACTGGACCTCCAATTGTGACGGCTAAAGTGTTCATACAAGACACAGGTGATGTGAGGCATCACACCAAACCACTCAGCTATTTAAAACACTTCTTTCATCCTAGTTCACATTGTTACTTCTGAATGGATGAACAAGATAATGAGAACATTTAGCTCAAATTGATCCTCTCTTGCATCAGTCTTAAAGGACGATTACAGACATAATGCCAGTAGTAGAAGGCATCTCCGTAAATAGCATGAATATCCTGTTCCTTAACTTTAGTTATGAATTTTAAATTCTTACAAGGAAAGAAGGAAAGTTAAAACTTAATGTGTTGTTGGGCATGAAAATGGGGGGGGGGGGGGGAGGAGAAAAACGGCAAATACATTTCCCTTTTGGGTGCTATTAAAAATTGCCGCCATTACTTAGTTTTTAGCGGTCTGTAAAATGACAAGCAAATTGATTCAAACAGATTGTCATGCAATTATTTGTCTATAAAATACATTTCTTGTCTAGAGAATGCAGTTTATAGCTCTGAAAAGCGCATGGTGTCCTTCTGAAGAGACATTTTATTTCATCATTTACTTTTGCTGGTTGGACATGTTAGAGTAACTGTTCTTTATACAGATGAAGCAATGCTTTCCTAGGCTGTGTATACCAGCCTGTAACTCTCCAGATAATAACCCTTAAAGGGGTACTCCGGTGAAAAACTTTTTTTTTTTTTTTTTTTTTTTTTTTAAATCAACTGGTGCCAGAAAGTTAAACAGATTTGTAAATTACTTCTATTAAAAAATCTTAATCCTTCCTGTACTTATTAGCTGCTGAATACTACAGCGGAAATTCTTTTCTTTTTAAAACACAGAGCTCTCTGCTGACATCACATGCACAGTGCTCTCTGCTGACATCTCTGTCCATTTTAGGAACTGTCCAGAGCAGCATGTGTTTGCTATGGGGATTTCCTTTTACCCTGGACAGTTCTTAAAATGGACAGAGATGTCAGCAGAGAGCACTGTGCTCGTGATTCAGCAGACAGCTCTGTGTTTCAAACGGAAAAGAATTTCCACTGTAGTATTCAGCAGCTAATAATTACAGGAAGAATTAAGATTTTTTAATAGAAGTAATTTACAAATCTGTTTTACTTTCTGGCACCAGTTGATTTAAAAAAAAAAAGTTTTTCACCGGAGTACCCCTTTAAGTGCCACATAAATGCTAGCTGAGTCAGAAAATATCCAATACCAGATACAATGCAATTGGGTGGCAAGTGAAGTTCTTAAAGTGTACCTGTCATACCACTGAAAAAATAATGCTTATAAATGTTCCTCACCAGGTCATGCAGATTCTTTACATGCCTTTTTTTGTGTGTCTAACTTCTGTTTTTGGCTCACAAATCCCTCTGTTTTGCTGCTTACTCATTATGACATCCACTGCTCAGGAAGGGGCGTGTTCGACTCTGAGTCTGCTGTGCTGTGCTTCTTCATCGAATCAAATTAATTATCAGCCCAGCGCTGCTCTGTCCCTATCGGGGTACTACTCACGTCACCCACAAGCACTGCCCTCCTCGTCCTCCTGTTTGTTGCGGCCGCCGGCGCTGACACTCTATACTGTATCCCTATGCCCGGGCTGCAGAAGGTAAACAAAAATAAACTTTAACGCATGTTCCTACGTTGGCCTTATGCTCTTCCTGGGGATGTGAACCTCGGACAGCCGTTAGCCTATGACCAGCCGCAGCGATGTTCCGCCTCGGCCGGTCATAGGCTGAGCCCAATGTCATGTAAAAAGCCGGCTTCTTACATGACAGTACGCTCAACCTATCACCGGCCGAGGCGGAACATCGTTGCGGCCGGTGATAGGCTGATGGCTTTCCGACGTTCCATTCCCTAGGAAGCAGGTCCGAACCGAAGGGGAAGGGGAGTTAAAGGTTATTTTGTTCACCTTTTGAAGCCCGGGCATAGGGATACAGTATAGAGCAGTGGTCTTCAACCTGCGGACCTCCAGATGTTGCAAAACTACAACTCCCAGCATGCTGTATTCTGGGAGTTGTAGTTTTGCAACATCTGGAGGTTGAAGACCACTGGAATAGAGTGTCAGCACCGGCGGCTGCAAGAAACAGGAGGACGAGCAGGGCAGCGCTTGTGGGTGACATATGTAAGTAGTACCCCGAAGGGGACAGCGCAGCGCTAATAATTAATTGGGGGGGGGGGGCAGAACAGCGCAGCGCTGGGCTGACAATTCATTCCCGAGGGGGAGGGGCCAAACCGGTATTGCGGTATGGATTAAAATTCATATCGGGCAGCACAAAAATTTCGGTATTCGGTATGAACCGGTATACTGCCCAACCCTATTGCCAAGATGTACAACATATAATACATTTTTGCTAAAAGTTAGTGTCAATTTAAATCAGGGACACAGCAAAGAACAGGCTGAGAGTCGGACAGGATGGTGTCAATAAGCTTCTCATTCGTAAGGCTTTATAGCAGTGTTTCCCAACTAGAGTGCATCTAGCTCTTGCAAAACTACAACTCCCAACATGCCTGGACAGCCTTTGGCATTCCGACTCCTGATCGCATCAGTCTCGGGGTAAGTCTTGGGCTATGAGATAGCCAGGGACATTTAAACATATCCTGCTGCGGCTCATCGTGACATACACTTTTGTAACTTCCCATAGAGTTATCACTATAGCACTGACTGGACTATAGAAATTCTCCACAAAAACTATGGTGAGAGCTTTAATGACAGATGTATGTGTGGTTTCCCAGTACCGGATTGCATCCGTTACCTTGTGGTGAGGTCCCCAAAGTCAGAGTCCCTAGGTACCGGTGGGGTCATCATCTATAGTTAGCCCCTAGTCACCCCTTTAGTAGTTAAAATTATTCAAATTCTAAGTGTATATATGTATATAATGTATGCTTACCTTGTTGGTATTGCCGCAGGACCTGCGGGTCACGTGATGCGTTCCAGGACTCTATGGTTTTCTAGTTAAGGACCTTTGGAGGTAGTCAGGTGATCACCCGCCATGCATTGTAACGGTGAGTGACAGCTGACATTGGACCAATCCAAAACGGCCCTGCTCCTGCCCATATAAGGGAGCGGCGGCCATTAATCGCTCTCTTGTTCCTGTGCTGCTGATGACGGATCTGCGCAGCTGTCATCAGCACTTGCTAGGCCTAAGCCCTGCGGCAGCGGCCATCTCTCAAAAACTGTGAGTTACTTCAATCCCTGTTAACTCCGCAAGATCACTGGACCTAAATACTCCCCTAAATCCAGCGGATCTCTGCAAGAAACCCTAATTCTAATAATTTCTGGATAACTCAATGGTCCTCAGCATCTGTCAATCACTGCCGTGCTGAATAGAGACTTTGTTAATAAGACTGTTGCTGTTATTGGATGTACCGCAAATACCTCAGTAAAGTTTCACACAAGTTCAAGTTCATCTTTGCTGTGGACATTCAGTCATTTATACACGCACCTATCGTTTCTGGGAAGGGTGGCGATAGGCCAAAGATTTACCTCAGTGTATTAGCCCTCACCCTGGCGTCACGAGTGACAAGGGTTAAATTAACCCCTCATATACCGAAGCAACACCCCAACTACACAACACCCCAAGGCAGTTTACCACATATGGTCCCCATACCAGACATGACTTTCTGTTGAACTATTACTGCTGTTTTATTTTTCATGCAGTAAGAACGGACATAGGGGGAGATTTATCAAAACCTGTGCAGAGGAAAAGTTGCCCAGTTGCCCATAGCAACCAATCAGCTCACTGCTTTCATTTTTAACAAGGCCTCCACAAAATGAAAGAAGCGATCTGATTGGTTGCTATGGGCAACTGAGCAACTTTTCCTCTCACAGATTTTGATAAATCTCCCCCATAGATATCAGTGGAAAGCTACCACCAATATAATTTAGAATTCTAAATGCATTTATGTATGTATTGGGCTTTATCCAGAACACACGCTTACTACAGGGATGTGGAAAATACAGGTGATCGACCTCACATAACTCAGACAGCAGGGAATCAATAGATCTACTAATCTCCTAGAAAGGATGTTTTCCCATTTGTGACTACTAATACACGTTGTCCAGGAAAACACACAGTTTCCCTTAAACGCGTCTTTCATTGAGAAAAAGGGATGACTTGCCCCTGCTCGGCGTGTCATACTGCACTGCAGATCTGTGGTAAAGTCAGATTGGGAGACGCGGGTTACTATGGAGACGGCTGATTTACTGTGACCGGCCTTCTTTCCCTGCCTTATTCTGAAGCTTATCAGGATATAAAAAGTCGTCTTGATGCCGCGATTTAGTTGTCATCGTGCTATGGCTTCCTGGCTACCGTTTCCTCCTTAATAAAATGTTGCAATTTCATGTCAGCCAACAAATCTGCCAATTTCCGACAGGTAATGTGATTTTACAGTGTTTGACGGCTACCTGTCACCAGGAATTATTATCTTATCATTCAAAACACCATCAAAATTACCTACATAATCCTTAATAGCAAACATTTAGGCACACTTTTTCAAAGGGCAGGGGACAATGTGGGCAAGTCATAAAGTGAATTTGCTATGCTGCGGATTTGGAACACTCTGTTAAAAAAAAAATGAAGAATTGAAAGTGTAACTTATTTCGTAGAAGTTGAGATATGACATAGGTTTTGATTGGTGGGGATGCAGGAGCTAAGAATGAGGGGAAAGAAGCACTCAGTTGGGAGCGGTGCCCCTCTGGAGGTGACTGGTTTTGATGACTCAGCTTAGCGGCGGTAGTGGTGAATGGACTCGCGCACACACTCAACTTGGTGCAAAACTAAAGGACAGTCAACCAAAGGCGAAGGGGCACAGCACTCAGCTGAACGTGTCTGCCCCTTCATTTCAACCATCTGTGGATGTCTCAAGAACAAAACTGGATGTCTCAAGATGTCTAAAACAAGAACAAATACCCCCCCCCACCCACCCACATACTTACCTACGTGTCCACGTCACTTCCAAGACCGACTTATCTCAGCATTTACAGCCCTCGTATACAAAAACAGGCTGCCAGAGTGTCCTGCTTCAGTCATTAATAGACTGAGCGGGTCATCACTGCAGACAAGTGCGTCTCAGAAGTGTCAGCCAAGAGCGTTTAGCGGAAGACCGGAAGACTTCACAGGGGGATCCCTAAGCGAGCAAAGTAGGTAAGTATGTGTTTTTCTTATAGTCATGACTACTGCACAATGCATATGAATCGGGCTTTGGAAGCTTCACAACAAATTTTGTAGATCTGTACTGGGTATTCGCAGTTGATTTCAATTTGCAGATTCTAAACTCAATCTTACACTATGACAAAAATTGCAAGAAACCCCTCCCCCCCCCAAAAAAAATAAATAAATAAATAACATTCAAAAAACAGATTTACCAGAGGTGCAGAGAGTGAAGGAAATTGTGGCACATAGTTAGGTTTTATTTGAAAAGAGAATACCCAAAAGCCAGTTATTGCCCCAGAACTGCACCTAATGCAACAATTGATTCACATACATGGCATTCAGCTCAAACACAATAGGATTCGGTGTATTGCTGTTAGAAAGTAAGGCTGGGCGGTATACCGGTTCATACCAAATACCTACATTTTTGTGCTGCACGATATGAATTTTAACCCATACCGCAATACTGATTTGGCCCCTCCCCCTCTGGAATGAATGAATTGTTAACCCAGTGCTGCACTGTCCCCACATCAGGGAACTAATCCTATGTGACCCGCGAGCGCTGTTCTGCCCCCCCCCCCCAATTATTAGCCCAGCGCGGCGCTGTCCCCATCGGGGTACTACTCACATGTCAACCGCAAGCCCTGCCCTCCTCGTCCTCCTGGTTGTTGCGGCCGCCGGTGCCGACACTCTATACCAGTGGTCTTCAACCACCAGATGTTGCAAAACTACAACTCCCAGCATGCCCATGCTGGGAGTTGTAGTTTTGCAACACCTGGAGGTCCGCAGGTTGAAGACAACTGCTCTATACTGTATCCCTATGCCCGGGCTGCAAAAGGTAAAAAAAATAAAATTTAACTCACCTTCCCCATTGGTCCGGACCAGCTTCCTGGGGAATGGAACGTCTGACAGCCGTCAGCCTATCACTAGCCGCAGCGATGTTCCGCCTCGGCCGGTGATAGGTTGAGCCCACTGTCATGTAAGAAGCCGGCTTCTTACATGACAGTGGGCTCAGCCATGTAAGAAGCCGGCTTCTTACATGACAGTGGGCTCAGCCTATCACTGGCCGAGGCGGAACATCGCTGCGGCTAGTGATAGGCCAACGTCGGAACAGGAGTTAAATTTTATTTTGTTTACCTTTTGCAGCCCGGGCATAGGGATACAGTATAGAGCGCCAACGCCGGCGCCAGCAACAAACAGGAGGAAGAGGAGAGGTGATGTGAGTAGTACCCCGATGGGGACAGCGCAGCACTGGGACAATACATTTTTTTTGGGGGGGGGGGGGGGGGGGGGCGGGGAATACCGTTATATACCGTGGAACCGCCATGAGTTAGAAAATTACCGCAATACACATATTTGGCCATACCGCCCAGCCCTATTAGAAAGCAATGATTAAGCATTGTAGTGTTGCTTATTGTGGATGACAATGATGTCTGGTGTTTATATCTTGTACGAAACATCATTATAACACAAAGATTTTGCTTCACAAAATAATAAAACAAGATTCCAGGACTGCATGGAGCACTGTAACACTGATAAATGACTACAGTATATCATTTTATACTAAAAAATCCATTAGACAGATCCTGCTAACAGGCTGAACGGTTTGTGTATGGAACACAAGAAAACACAAAATGTAAAAGGTCAGAGTGAAAATCAATACAAGCGAGGATTAAAAAAGTCCAAGACATGGAAATATCACAAGAACGTATTCACTAGAAGGCAAGAGATTCTTCAGCATCTGTCAGATACATGATCTACTTAAAGGATACATCCACTGCTGAGGACCAATTTTCAGCTGAGAGACATGCACATAATCTGTACAAAAAGTTTAAAAACTTTAAGAATACATTGTATTACTTAAAGGGGCATGCTACAGGCATATGTATGCATTTAAAACTTTTCAGGGTATGGATAAAAAAAATAAAAAGAAGAAGCATGTTCTCACCAGCTGCCTATGCCGTTTTAATGGTGCAGATCCCATTTTTCAGAACTTCCTCTTCTCCATCATGGCACATAGGATATACCCACTCAATAGTGGCGACCCATTTTGGGCAGTGACTGGCAGAGTGGGTATTTCCTACGTTTTGTGATGGAAAGGCGTAGGCAATATCTGCAGGTGCCAGAATAGCAACAACGGAAAGGATCAGAGGCAGGTGAGTACACACTTTTTTATTATTATTTTTTTTAACACCCTGAACAATCTTTAAAGGGGCATTCCAGGATTTTTATTTATTTATTTGACTATGCTACAGGGGCTGTAAAGTTAGTGTAGTTCGTAATATAGTGTCTGTACCTGTGTGTGACGTTTTATTCACAATTCTTCTGTGATTTTCACTCCAATATTTATTTCTACCAGCATACAAAATGACTGTTGTCTCAAATTTTACCCAGGTTGCAATGTGGCCGAGCCTGTCTGCTTCAATGGGTGGAGGGATCGCTTGATGGGAGAGAGATCAAGCTGCAACTAATGCAACAGCTGTAGGCACCCTGATTGAAAACCACAGGTCTTTTGAATGGATGCAGCTCATTTATGTTTCAACGGGTGGGGTGGCTGATGTGTGGGAGGGAGGAAAATGGAATTGTGGGATTTGTGGTCAAAAAAAGAAAAGTGTCAAACAGGAAATACCTGTTCACAAAAAGCTAGCCACAGTGTTATGGTAATCTCACAACATAGCCATTTAGCCCCAAGACAAGTGCAGATCCTTCCTAATCATGTCCATTACTGTCTGGTAGGTACACACTAAAATCACCTTATGGTGGATAACCTCTTTAAGGGAAAAAAATGTTGCTGTAGTATATTTACATGATACAGAAGCAAAGGCTGTCCGGGTATGCTGGGAGTTGTAGTTTTGCAACAGGTGGAGGCTCTTTAGGTGGGAAACACTGAATTATAACATGACTGGGACAGTTTATCAGACTTAGTGAACGTGAACCTTCATTGGTTACTCCCAGACTGCAAGCAGAGAACTGAAAAAAATCCCTTAAGGGTCTATTCACACGTACAGTATTCTGAACAGATTTGATGCGCAGGATTTCAAGCTGTGCTCAGTTTACATTAAAATCTGCAGCAGAAAATCCTGCACATCAAATCTGCGCAGAATACCATACGTGTGTATAGACCATTAATGGGCCAATGTAGTATTTATTTTTTATATTTTCATATATTTTTTTGACAGACGCTGTATTTTCTAGCATGAAATCTTATACTAAGACTAAGCCGTGCATAGCAATTGGAATCAGTGATTGGAACGGCTGCTCCCCACAACATCCTTGAGGTGGTAAAGGTTTCAGGAACATGAGGGTCAACTCTATTTGTCAAATATGACAATCCAAAGGAGAATCAGTGGCTGATGGAGACAAACAGGCCAGAGGTTGAGCAAACCGTGTCTTGGCTCACTTGGTTAGAAGTCAAGTGCACGAAAAGCTAGAACTCCTCAATGGAGGCTGGAAACTGGAAAATAATTCAGAATATGTGAAACAGTGTTGTCAAAGAAATATTTCATATACAGTGATCCCTCAACCTACAATGGCCTCAACATACAATAGTTTCATCATACAATGATCTTTTCTGGACCATTGTAACTTGAAACCAGACTCAACATACAATGTACAGACAGTCCAGATCTGTGAAACTCCTGTATTACTGAAGCGTATGCACTGAATTCCTGTCTGGTAGCGCCTCCTACAGTACAGGTAGGTATTACATGTTCTGTACTTTCACCTGTACCAGGGTTAGCTGCTCCTTTGGACACCAGGTGAGGGCATCTCCATGTTACTTTTGTTAAGACACTGTGTGTACTGTACAGGACCCTGAAGAAGCTCCTGTCCTCTACATAGACAGTGATTACAGCTCCCAGCAGATCTTTCTTACTTTTATATGTAAGGATTTGCTTTATCTGTATTAGTTATCTACTTATTTTTATTTAATCCTCACTTTTACCTATTGTGGTTGACATTTTAGTAACATAGTTCATAAGGTCGAAAAAAGACCAGAGTCCATCAAGTTCAACCTATAACCCTAATAAGTCCCTACTGAGTTGACATAGATCTAGAATCCATAACCTGTAATATTATTATTCTCCAAAAATGCATCCAGACCACTTTTAAATTCTTTTACAGAGTTCACCATGACCACCTCCTCCAGGAGAGAATTCCACAGTCTCACTGCTCTTACAGTAAAGAACCCCCATCTGTGCTGGTGTAGAAACCTTCTTTCCTCTAGATGTAGAAGATGCCCCCTTGTTATTGATACAGTCCTGGGTGTAAATAGATCATGGGAGAGATCTCTGTATGGTCCCTGATATATTTATACATAGTTATTAGGTCGCCCCTAAGCTTTCTTTTTTCTAAACTAAATAACCCTAATTCTGATAATCTTTCTGGGTACTGTAGTTCTCCCATTCCCCGTATTACTCTGGTTGCCCGTCTTTGAACCCTCTCCAGCTCCACTATATCTTTCTTGTACACTGGTGCCCAGTACTGTACACAGTATTCCATGTGTGGTCTGACTAGTGATTTGTACAGCGGTAGAATTATTTCCTTGTTGTGGGCATCTATGCCCCTATTGATGCACCCCATGATTTTATTAGCCACTCTTTATTAGACACTGGTCACTACAGCTAAATTTGCTATTAACTAAGACTCCTAAGTCCTTTTCCACATCAGTCGTCCCAAGTGTTCTCCCATTTAATACATAACCCCAGCCCGGATTTTTCCTCCCCATGTGCATTACCTTACATTTATCAGTGTTGAACCTCATCTGCCACTTCTCAGCCCAAACCTCCAACCTATCCAGATCTATTTGTAACAGTGCACTGTCCTCTATAGTGTTTACAGCTTTGCAGAGGTTAGTATCCTCTGCAAAGATTGCTACTTTACTATTCAACCCATCTACAAGGTCATTAATAAATATATGAAATAGAACAGGACCCAGGACTGACCCCTGTGGTACCCCACTAGTAACATTCACCCAATCAGAGTATCTACCATTAATAACCACCCTCTGTTTCCTATCATTGAGCCAGTTATTTACCCACTTACACACATTCTCCCCCAGCCCAATCCTTCTCATTTGATGCACCAACCTTTTATGTGGCACCGTATCAAATGCTTCGGAAAAATCCAGATATACGACATAAGCGATTTTGGTGGCTTCAGAACCAATTACCAGGTTTCCATAGAGTTATGGTCTTAACATACAATGGTTTCAACATACAATGGTCGTCCTGGAGCCAATTAATATTGTATCTAGAGGGACCACTGTACAAAGGGGCAGAAGACGTATGCTCATATTACTTTAAATACATTCTTTTTGCTACAAAGAACTTGTTGATAAACCATCTGGATATGCCATAAAAGTCTGATCAGAGGAAGTACAACCATATCAGTGCTTGTCTTGGACACGCTCCTTTCTGAGCAGAGGATGTAAGAATGAGTGAGTAGCAGAACATAGGGATTTGTGAGCCAAATACAGAAGCTAGACACAGAAAAAGACATGGAAAGCATCTGCATGACATAGTTAATAAAACATACTGTACAGTATAAGCATTTTTCTGTGATATGACAGGCAGGCTTTAAAGGGGTACTCCGGTGCTTACACATCTTATCACGCCCCCTCCCGTAGGCTTGCATTGAGAGGCGGAGTGTGATGTCATATGGGGGGCGGTGGCGTGACGTCACACGCCACCGGCCGTGTGGTCGCCGGTAATCAGACCCGGAGCGAACACGCTCCGGGGATGGATTACAAACGGGGTGCCGCGTGCAAGATCCCAGGGGTCCCCAGCGGCGGGACTCCCGCGATCAGGCATCTTATCTCCTATCCTTTGGATAGGGGATAAGATGTGTAAGCACCGGAGTACCCCTTTAAACAAAAAAATTGCTGTCCACTATGCTTTATAGGAATTAAATTATTGAGTAAAAAAGTATGTGCAGGTATAATAAAGTGCAGAAAAGTCTATTTAAATTGGGAAGGATCAGAATAATTAAAAGTATTGGAAGATTAATGGATGAATAATTAGATAAAAAAATCTATAGATTATGTATAAAAATAATGCAGCAAGATAAAAATAAAAAAAAACATTTAGGATAATGGTGTTAATGAAGATCTTTATATACTCATTAGCACCAATATCCTGTATCTTTATTTTTATTTTTATCTTGTTACATTATTTTTCTACATAATCTATTTATTTTTTCAATAATTATTCATGCATTAAAGGAGTTCTGTAGTGAAACAATTCATCCCCTATCTAAAGGATAGGGGATAAGTTATAGATTGCGGGGGTCCGACTGCTGGGACGCCCCGAGATCTCCTGACCAGACCCCGGCAGTCTGCTGGAAGGGGGCGTGCCGACCGCAGCTTCCTGCAGGGGGTCGGAACGGCCGCTTCGGACAGACTTCTAGGGCTCCGTTCAGGAGATTGCCGGGGGGTCCCAGCGGTCAGACCCCCCATGACCTATAACTTATCCCCTATGCTTTGGATAGGGGATAAGTTGTGTTTCAATCTTCCAATATTTATAAATATTCTGATCCTTCCCAATTAATAGCACTTTCTGCTTTTTATAACACCTGCACAGACTAACTCATTCAGTAATTTATTTTAATTTAATTAATTTCAATAATTCCCATGGAGCCTAGAGAACTGTCATTTTTTGGTTTAATGCAGATTAGACGCCCATCAACTGAATGCACCAATTCTAATCTTATATGTATTGTGATGTATAAGGAAGGAACGATCAAGTATGATAGATTTCCAAATGTCAGATCCTAAGAAACTAAAAGAAATGTATGGCAACATGTTATAGGATCATGTCTGCAATAATGTCAATTGTCAGGATTGATTGTGTATTTGGTAAACCACACAGCCAGGGGGTCTCACAGGCCACGGGATGGGGACCACTGAAACTATGTTTTTTTTTTTTTTTTTTTTTTTAAGATCAACTGGCTCCAGATTTGTAAAACAGATTTGTAAATTTAATTCCATTAAAAAATCTTAATCCTTCCAATAGTTATCAGCTGATGAAGTTGAGTTGTTCTTTTCTGTCTGACAACAGTGCTCTCTGCTGACACCTCTGTCTGTCTCAGGAACTGTCTGGAGCATAAGAGGTTTGCTATGGGGATTGGCTCCTACTCTGGACAGCTCCTGAGACAGGTGTAATCAGAAAGCAGTTAGACAGAAAAGAAAAACTCAACTTCAGCAGCTGATAAGTACTGGAAGGATTAAGATTTTTTTTTTAATAGAAGTCATTTACAAATTTGTTTAACTTTCTGGAGCCAGTTGATATATCTAAAAAAGTTTTTTCCTGGAATACCCCTTTAACTAATGTAAACAAAATAAATAAATAAATAAAACGGACAGATCTCAGATTTGATGAACTGGCTCCTGAATTCCCCATAGGCCAGTGTTTCCCAACAAGGGTGCCTCCAGCTTTTGCAAAACTACAACTCTCAGCATGCCCGGACAGCCTTCGGCTGTCCGGGCATGCTGGGAGTTGTAGTTTTTCAACAGCTGGAGGCACCCTGGTTGGGAAACACTGCCATAGGCGGTGCACAGATTTGTGTCGTTTTCATGTGACAAGTACTGTGAAGTGCAGCCACAGCTACAGAATATATTCTTTCACTCAGAATAGATGAACATATAAGTGCCGCCCATCCTATCTGTCTTAAGAACACACACATTCTGTTTTGTAATGGAACTGTCTTTTTTTCATGATTCGTTTGAAAGTCAATTGGTAGTTGAAATTTTGCCAGCCGGAATTCAGCAATCTTCAAAACTAATATTCTTTGAGGTCCGTACAAAAAAAAAAGATGAAAATATATTCTCCTGTAATTCAAAACTATCTTCCCAGAATTCTCTACTGCATGGCAAATGAATAGGATTGAATCCACAGACATATCTCACTGACAGCTGCAGCTTTTATAGAGATTGTCCTGTCTTTACGTTGTTCCTCTATTATAGGATAATTCCATTTGGAATATTACTTATAGAAACATAGAATGTGTCGGCAGATAAGAACCATTTGGCCCATCGGCATGAGCACTTCTCTCTTTCTACTGCTTATACCTCTCCCTATACATCCAAGCATTCTGCTAGCGTTTCCTGCTGCTCTATTACATTGTCTTCCTACCTTTAAGTCTTCTGAAATAATTTCTCCTAAATCCCTCTCCTCAGATACTGAGGTCAGGACTTTGTCAAATATTCTATATTCTGCCCGAGCGTTTTTACACCCCAGGTGCATTATCTTGCACTTATCCACATTAAATATCAGTTGCCAGAGTTCTGACCATTCTTCTAGTATGCCAAAGCATTCTTACTCAGGCACAGTGGTTACCGATTTCACACATTCTGAGAGGATTTGGTGTTGTCTGGGATGCAATATCTAAAGCAGCAGTCCTCAACTGGTAGGCCAAATCCCAAATCTGGACCCCACAGAGCTGCCATCATAGATGTGTTTGGGGAAGACATGGTCAACTACAATGCATTTGTAATGGCCGCCAAGTTTGTGCTGACTCTTTTAATGTGTGGTAAAAATCGGCATCTACATGCGGATTCACTAGGAAATTCATGGGGTTTCCCTGCAGTTGCAGTTTGTGACACCACAACGTCCTGGGCTATGCACTGGATTAGAGCCATGAGCAAATAGCTGTAAAATCACTGTTAAATTGATTTTGGGACTAGACTTAACATGACACTTCTGATTATAACAATTTTCATATATTTGCAGTCCAAACACACATCACGGGCCAATGACATTGACAAACTGACCTTAAAAGGGTACTCCAATGCTCCAGCGTTCTGAACATTTTGTTCAGAACGCTAGGAGCCAGAGGCTGTGATCATGACATCACATCACGCCCCCTCCATTCATGTCTATGGGAGGGGGCGTGTCTGCCGATAGGCCCCCTCCCATAGACATGAATGTAGGGGGCATGACGTAACGCCACAAGGGGCGTGGCCGTGATGCTTCGACAACTGCCGCAGGTGGGAGATCGCGAGGGGAGGGGGGGCCTAGAATGCCGGATGCTGCGGGAGATCGCGAGTGGGGGGGGGGGCCCAGCAGCGGGACCCCTGCAATCAGACATCTTATCCCCTATCACTATTTTTATTTATAACCAACAACCAATAAAACTCTGGGATGAATATTATACTGGTATATGAACAATCCTAGGACCGACGCTCAGAACTCTAACAGGTTTAAAGGGGTACTCCGGTGGAAAACTATTTTTTTCAAATCATCTGGGGCCAGAAAGTTAAACAGATTTGTAAATTACTTTTATTTAGAAATCTTAATCCTTTTAGTACTTATCAGCTGCTGTATGCTCCACAGGAGGTTGTATAGTTCGTAGTCTGACCACAGTGATCTCTGCTGACACCTCTGTCCATGTCAGGAACTGCCAAGAGAAGGAGAGGTTTGCTTGTACTCTGGACTGTTCCTGATATGGACAGAGGTGTCAGTAGAGAGCACTGTGGTCAGAGTGGAAAGAACTATACAACTTCCTCTGTAGTATACAGCAGCTGATAAGTACTGAAAGGATTGAGATTTTTAAATAGAAGTAATTTACAAATCTGTTTAACTCTCTGTTACCAGTTGATTTGAAAAAAAAAAAAAAGTGTTTTCCACCAGAGTACCCCTTTAAGGAGCTGTTCATACTATGTCTTAGGCTTTTATGAAACCTTCAAAAAGGTATTCCAGTGTATCGCAGCATGCCCACGACTTAGCCATGAAGTTGACCATAGAAACCTAGGGGAGAATTACCAAACCCTGAGTAGAGAAAGAGTGGTGCAGTTGCCCATAGCAACCAAATACCTTATTTCATTTTTAAAAAGGCCTTTAAAAATGAAAAAATCCCAATCTGATTAGTTTCTACCCGTAACTGGTTACATTCTCCTCTACACAGGTTTTGATGAATCTCCCTCATGGTCTATATGTAAATGCATTTTGTCTTTTTATATTGGTATACATTTTATTTGGGGGGTGCACACGCTTAGCCTACATTGCTTTTGCGTACAGCCAATAAAAGGTATAACTCTGACTCCACTAGAGCAGTGGTCTCCAACCTGCGGACCTCCAGATGTTGCAAAACTACAACACCCAGCATGCCCGGACAGCCAACGGCTGTCCGGGCATGCTGGGAGTTGTAGTTTTGCAACATCTGGAGGTCCGCAGGTTGGAGACCACTGGTCTAGAGAGAGACCTATGGGCTGCGGGCATGCTGCATTATACATGACAATAGGGGAGATTTATCAAAACCTGTCCAGAGGAAAAAGTTGCTGAGTTGCCCATAGCAACCAATAAGATCGCATTTTTCAGAGGCCTTTTCAAAAATTTTAAAAATAAATCTGATTGGTTGCTATGGGCAACTCAGCAACTTTTCCTCTGGACAGGTTTTGATAAATCTCCCCCAATATGTTTGGATGATATCACAACATGACATGGACAGCAACTAAAATGCAAGTCTAAGAATTAAAGGAGTATTCCGAGATATAAAAACGTATCCCCTATCCTAAGGATGGGGGATAAGTGTCAGATCACAAAGGGGTCAGACCGCTGTCCCCCCCCCCCCCCCCCACTAACTCCCATTTGGGGAGTGTTCATCCACCGCATATTGCAATGTGGCTCTATGGGAGAAACTGAAATTGCCGAGTGTGCTTGTCAGCCGCTGCTTTGTGCGGTGGTTGAACACGCCCCAATTCAGGAGGAGAGCCTGGGCCCTGTATGGGAGATTGTGGGGGCCACCGGTCGGACCCCTTGCGATCTGACACTTATCCGCTATTCTTAGGATAGGGGATACGTTTTTGTATGATGGAGTACCGCTTTCATTATGCAATCACATCTACACAAAGAATCCAAACAGCTGGTACAATAAAGGCAATGTTTCGGGTGCAGGCCCTTCATCAGTTAACAAGTGTTTTCTACAGCTGTTGTACCAACTAAGTGATAAATATATACCAAAAAGGGCCAAGGACCTAAGGCAAAGCTTACAGCAGCGAGGCGGAGCCTACAGCAGCGAGGCGGAGCCTACAGCAGCGAGGCAGAGCCTACAGCAGCGAGGCAGAGCCTACAGCAGCGAGGCGGAGACTACAGCAGCGAGGCGGAGACTACAGCAGCGAGGCGGAGACTACAGCAGCGAGGCGGAGACTACAGCAGCGAGGCGGAGACTACAGCAGCGAGGCGGAGACTACAGCAGCGAGGCGGAGACTACAGCAGCGAGGCGGAGCCTACAGCAGTTTTACCATGATTGCCATTTTGTCCAAAATCATAATCAAACCACAAAAATAATAATAATATTAGTAATAATAATAATGTATTTCCATGCTGAATCTCTACAGTGGTCATGAGACTTTGTCATATGCTGTGAATACCCCCCGATAGGTGATAACCTTGTATTGATCTACCAATTACTTTTTATATGTATTCCATTTATAGTCACATCTTACGGCACAGTTTGGAAAGAAGATGCCACTTTAGTGTGACAGCCACATTTATAACAAATTGCCTATTCAAAGAGGAACAAAAAGATGGAGAAAAAAAAATTGGAGACATAATAGACCGAAAACAAAAGCTGAAGATTTGGCCAAGTTGTAAGGTCCAAATAACCAGCTGCAGCAAACAGATAAACCCAATAATATCAGAAAAGTGCAGAACACAATGTAAATCACCATAGTCACCTCTGATCCAACACGAGCCAACATGTAATATTCTGTCCGTGACTGCAGCGAGTGCGTCCTGTACATGAGATGTCAATATTTTCATTGGATACAAAATAATCAGCGCCCTGCCAGCAGGAAATACGCAGAGAACACTCAGGCTTTATGGTAATGATGGAACTCCCTCACACTTGTTTCTCAGTTTAGCTTTATTGTGTGAAATAAGGGGGGGGGGGGGGGGGGGGGGACGTAACATACTATACACAAACTTACGCTGAATAACACTGGTATCTAAGAAGGGACGAGAGCTGAAGAGTAGATTATAAAGGAGATCACGTTTTGGAAAGATTTTGTATGCAGTCATTCGTTTTACATGTTTAATATGCCGACAGCACGTTGTAGGGCATGAATTGCTTAGAAGATATCCAATCATAGTTTTGTGTATCAGTTATCATTTATTTATCTAAATCCTTGCTCCTTCTGGGGCAAAGAGTCCAGTAGGCGGTCCTAATCAGTGACTGACAGTTTTCCCTGTGCATCGGCAAAACTAATGGGAATGTATAGGTTGCAATTGATCCAGGGCCCTGGTGCTTAAATGGGCACTGTCACCAAACTTATTTTTTTTTTGATATGTTGTATGTTCGATATGCTGCAGGCTGGCGTGACGTCACACTCGAATTCGGACTGATGCTGGCCGGGCAATCGGTCCTAATTGATTCAGCCTGCGCTCGCTCCCTGCCTGTCAATCAGACAGGCGGGTGCGAGCGCTGAGAGCACATTGGCTCCCTGGCCTCACACACCGGCCCCGCCTCCCGGCATATACACCACTACTGCTGTCTTGCACTAAGGTATGAGAGTGGGGTTCAGGGGGGGGGGGGGGAGACTGAGAGCGGGGTTCGGGGGGACTGTGAGCGGGGTTCGGGGGGGGGGGAGACAGAGCGGGGTTTGGGGGGGGGGGACAGAGCGGGGTTAGGGGGGGACTGAGAGTGGGGTTCAGGGGGGACTGAGAGCGGGGTTTGGGGTAGCGCCATGGCCACAAGGTTTTTGTTTTCAACACAGGCTGTTTCCAGTTGTTTCACCACTACAACTCCCAGCATGCCTTGACAGCCAATAGATGTCAGGGCAAGCTGGGAGTTGTAGTGGTAAAACAGCTGGAGGCACCCTGTATAGATGAGGTAAGGGCAGAAGTTGGCGGAAGTGAGCACACTACCAGGCAGACAAAAAGGCATTTCTCAGATAGTAAAAAAAAAATTTAAGGCAGGGAGGGGGTTAGGCATACATGGCAATAGGCAGGGACAGAAGGAAAAAAAGATGGTGGGAGCTACTCTTTAAGGCAACCCACAAGGCCCCTTTGCCCCATAAGATAATGCAGTACAATAAATGGCACATCGTAGTTATGGGGCCCTGTTACAGATTTTGCACTGGGGCCCAGGAGCCACAAGTTACGTCTCTGTGAGTGTGCACACAGAACAAGCTGTCAGTCATTTGCTAGGACCATATACTGGACTCTTGAGACCAGAATAAGCAGAGGTTTAGATCAATTAATTACAAGTTATACTGAAGTCTTTCTTATAAAACTATCCATATGTTTGTCCACCTCTGTTTGCCACTAACAAATCAGATCACTTTATCAACTCTGTCAGGTTTCCTTTGAAGGGTTTGTCTCCTAAAGACGACACCTTAACTGCACAGGGGCATTAGAAAAGTGGGTGCCCATCTTGGGTCATCCCTCTATTACTGCGACAGTAGAATCTTTACCATGTAATACTATATTTTACCAGCAGGGGCAATAATATCTCAAGGCCAGATATATCTGATCGCAGTGGGTCCGGCCGCTGGGATCCCCTGCGATCTTTGGGCTGGCTTCAGTGTTCGTGAGGTCACGCCACGCCCCCTCCATTCATGTCTATAGGAGGGTGGCATGACGGCTGTGTACTTAAATACGAAAGTCTATATAAAAAAAGACAAATCCTTTGGATTTGGTGCATCATTATTTTTAAAGCAATGAAGGGGGATGCATTTCCTTAGCAGGGTTATTATTATTCCTCGTATAGTTATATGTGAGTGAGAATGAATCAGCCTCTGCTGCCACTTAAAAATAAATTTGTACCTTTGTTTCCTGGCAGCCGTGATGCCTGCAGGTACGATACCTGTAATTACTACTGAAATCCCTGGCTCACTGAACCCTGAAAGACACTCATGCTTTATTGTATGGCAGGGTAAAAACAGGCTCAGCCGCTCGCTCCGAACGACTCTCAGGCTAATCAATTAGGACCTTCATTAGCCAAGTCTTGCTGAATGGCACAAAGCAACACACACAAGTACCGCTATTCTTTGTGTTTAGCAAAAGCTAGCCCAGTGTATGTCAAGCCAAATTAGTGAACCGATAAGGGTAATTTCACATCAGCGGACTCTTTTACTGCTCCTTATTCTATCACTGAAACATTGGAAGAATCTGCAGCTGCATCCCCCTCCTCCCTGTCTTACATTACCTATTTTACACTAATTCTATACCTTGGAGAAGGTTACTGAATATTTACAGAGAACTTGTGTGCAGGTAAAGTAGAACTAAAGGATTGTATAATGTGAGGAAGCTACCTACTTCACCTTAATAATGTATTCTATAAAGTTTCATATTTTAAACAGTATCGGTCACCAAACTAAACTTTTAATATATCGCTCCTTATGTAATTATAAGACACTTTGCTATTTACTTGCTGTCAAACTTTATATTTTAATGTGATTGAAAAAATTGCCACTAGGTGGCTCTGTTCTGTTCCCTGCCGCAAGTCAAACAGTTTGGTCTCATCCCGGCCTGGCAGGAGTCCAAACTCAGGAAGTGCGTGCGGTGCATGGTGAGGCACATCTCTCACAGGCTTCAGTGACATTGTGTCTGCTGGGGAACGCCCACTTTCTTCTGCCGGGAGCTCACACATTGTGAGAAAGGGGAAAAGTATGATACACTGCTTTTTAAAGCTCGGACATTTTTTTTTAAGGGCAGGAGGGGTGTAAGAAGTGGTTAGGGAATATAATCTGAGTTATTTTAGAAAATATGCTTTGATGACAGGTACATAACATAAATTACTGCCATAATTTATTAAAGGCTATAGAAACCCTTGTATGTATTTTTATTATTGCATTGTACTTATTATGGCATAAAAGCTTTTTTTGCAATCTGCTCTTTCCTATTCAGAATGACTTTTGATTTGGTCAAAAATCAGCCTAACAAATAATCAAAAGAGAAGAGAGATCTGATTATAGAAGTCTATGAGAAAAGAAGGGGAAGCAGGAGAGGAGGGCCGAATGACTGGAGAGAGACAAAGGCAGACAGGGAAACTACAAAAGCTTATAGTGAGTATTAGGTCTCACCTCAGTGCTGAATTTACAGGTTAAACTTTTCAGTACTGCTCTATAATGTCCCCCATTCTGCTGCTTCTTCTGCGGGTGTGCTATAGAAATATGTATGATGTGCAGTATATGGGAGACATCATAAAAGCTAGTCTTCACACACTTCCTCAGAGACAACTGAAAATTAGAGATTCAGTCTGCATAATTTGGTGATAAATGCCATATACAAGTTAAAGGGGTACTCCGGTGAAAACCTTTTTTCTTTTAAATCAACTGGTGGCAGAAAGTTAAACATATTTGTAAATTACTTCTATTAAAAAAATCTTAATCCTTCCTGTACTTATTAGCTGCTGAATACTACAGAGGAAATTATTTTCTTCATGGAATGCTCTCTGATGACATCACGAGCACAGTTCTCTCTGCTGACGTTATTATAATAATAATGCTTTATATATTGTTGTCCTTAGTGGGATTTGAACCCAAGTCCCCAGCACTGAAAGGCAGCAGTGCTAACCACTGAGCCACCATGCTGCCCTTAGCATACATCTGCTATGCATGGTTGCTAAAATGGACAGAGATGTCAGCAGAGAGCACTGTGCTCATGAGGTCATCAGTGTTCCAAAAAGAAAGGAATTTCCTCTGTAGCATTCAGCAGCTAATAAGTACTGGAAGGATTAAGATTTTTTAATAGAAGTAATTTAAAATTTGTTTAACTTTCGGCCACCAGTTGATTAAAAAGAAAAAAGGTTTTCACCGGAGTACCCCTTTAAAGAATGGCCATAAACATTGCTGTTCCTCATATATACTTTAATAGGGTTAGAAAAAGAAGGTTTCCTTACACATGTCTAATAAATCAAAACATAACAGTTATGCATTGCACTGTACCAGTAAATCTTAATGATGACAATAGGAATACTGACTAATTATGAGATGTGCCGTGATAATTTCATTAAAGGGGTTAGCCAGGAAAAAACTTGAGATTATATATATATATATATATATATATATATATATATATATATATATATCTCAACTGGCTCCAGAAAGATAAACAGATTTGTAAATTACTTCTATTAAAAAATATTAATCCTTTCAGTACTTATGAGCTTCTGAAGTTAAGGTTGTTCTTTTCTGTCTAAGTGCTCTCTGATGACACGTGTCTCGGGAACCGCCCACTTTAGAAGAGGTTTGCTATGGGGATTTGCGTCTACACTGGGCAGTTCCAGAGACATGTGTCATCAGAGAGGATTTAGACAGAAAAGAACAACCTTAACTTCAGAAGCTCATAAGTACTGAAAGGATTAAGCTTTTTTTAATAGAAGTAATTTACAAATCTGTTTAACTTTCTGGAGCCAGTTGATATATATATATAAAAAAGTTCTTTCCTGGAATACCCCTTTAATCCCTGTGAAATTGTTCATTATATGGATAAAAAGATCCATCTACAAAATAGAATGGCATCGCCCCTCTTACACATAAGCGTTCTCTGTACTTAACAGAATAGTAACATCTGTCTGGACAGCAGACTTTGGTCAATAAGATCTTAAAATATAACGTCTCAGAGGGGGAAATCTCCTAAGAAACATAGTTTGTTTGAACAATACAGTTGGGAGCAGTTTATACAAGGACAAATCTGTAACACATGATCCGTTCGTTACATGACGTTCCGTTAGTGAATGTTATTAATAAATATGGAGAGAGCAAAACAGATACATGTTACTCTGAAGCAGTGGTCTTAAACTATGGCCCTCCAGATGTTGCAAAACTTCAACTCCCAGCATGCCCGGACAGCCGTTGGCTGTCCGGGCATGCTGGGAGTTGAAGTTTTGCAACATCTGGAGGCCCACAGTTTGACATCACTGCTTTATAGTAAATTTACAGATTATGGATCCTGCAAGTGCCACAATAATACTACTCATTTATCCCACAGAGGACATTAGATACATAGATAGATAGACAGATAAACAAGGATAAGTTGGCCAGCACTACTGATACCAAAACTACTATATGGACCTGGCATACAGGTGCACGCTGCTAGGCTAAATATACAGCAACAGAAAGAATACAGCAGCACACTGCAAGCACAAAGATACAGATAAAACATGAAATGCTATACAGCTATAGTGCAAAAAATGAAAAAGTGAGGTACTTAGCGTGGTGGGATGGTCCAAGCTATTTGGCCGCCAAATTGTGAGCTAAGTACCTCACTTTTTCATTTTTTGCACTATAGCTGTATAGCATTTCATGTTTTATCCGTATCTTTGTGCTAGCAGTGTGCTGCTGTATTCTCCTGTTGCTAGATAGATAGCTGTGAGATAGATAGCTGCGAGATAGATAGCTGCGAGATAGATAGCTGCGAGATAGATAGCTGCGAGATAGATAGCTGCGAGATAGATAGCTGCGAGATAGATCGATGTGAGATAGATCGATGTGAGATAGATAGATAGATAAGAGATAGATAGATAGATAGATAGATAGATAAGAGATAGATAGATAGATAGATAGATAGATAAGAGATAGATAGATAGATAGATAGATAAGAGATAGATAGATAGATAGATAAGAGATAGATAGATAGATAGATAGATAAGAGATAGATAGATAGATAGATAAGAGATAGATAGATAGATAGATAGATAGATAAGAGATAGATAGATAGATAAGAGATAGATAGATAGATAGATAAGAGATAGATAAAGAGATAGATATGAGATAGATAGATAGATATGAGATAGATAGATAGATATGAGATAGATAGATAGATAGATATGAGATAGATAGATAGATAGATATGAGATAGATAGATATGAGATAGATAGATAGATAGATAGATATGAGATAGATAGATAGATAGATAGATATGAGATAGATAGATAGATAGATATGAGATAGATAGATAGATAGATATGAGATAGATAGATATGAGATAGATAGATATGAGATAGATAGATATGAGATAGATAGATATGAGATAGATAGATATGAGATAGATAGATATGAGATAGATAGATATGAGAGATAGATATGAGAGATAGATATGAGAGATAGGATTTCCGCCCCAATTCCTCAGTGTGAACATACCCTTAGGACTCCTGCATGAGTCTGAAATCTATAAAAAAAAAAAGGAAAAAAGGACTGGTAGGGAGACCCCTAGTGGTCATTTTTTTCAAAGTGGAAAATTAAATAGAAAGAAGCATATTTTTTTAATAACATGCAATTGTAAAGTTATTCTGCATACATTAATCTATAATATATCAAAATTTTATTTTTTTTTTTTTATAAAAAGGTACCCTTTAACTTCAGAAGCTCAAAAGTACTGAAAGGATTAAGATTTTTTATTAGAAGTCATTTACAAATCTGCTTAACTTTCTGGAGCCAGTTGATATACATCTATATATATATATATATATATATATATATATATATATATATATATATATATAAAAAAGTTTTTTCCTGCATAACCCCTTTAATAAAGACTCCCTGTGTACACTCCAGGCCAGTGTTTCCCAACCAGGGTACCTCCAGCTGTTGCAAAACTACAACTCCCAGCATGCCCGGACAGCCGAAGGCTGTCCGGGCATGCTGGTAGTTGTAGTTTTGCAACAGCTGGAGGCACCCTGGTTCGGAAACACTGCTCCAGGCTGTATGAAGTACACACTTGACATCAATTATCAACTTTATACTGCATTCAGATATGCACAGAGAAGACTGTTCACTGGAGGACCCGCACCCCCCACCCCACCACCATTCCATCTCTGCACGATGGCGCAGAACGCACGACTGAGATCTTCAACGTGTCCAATTATTGTATTGTTAACCAGACAAAGATCTCAGGAAGTGTTGAGATGAAACAGTATCCAAGTTTTCATTTCAAAAAATTAAACCAATATGAAGAGACAAAAAAAAAAAAGTCTCATCAATTCATAACATAAAAACAAACACTCATTACAGACACTAAGCAAACTATAGCACCAGCAAATGAGTTCTATTGTCTGGAATTAACCCCTTCTTTCTAGCACATTAATTGGGAGAAGAAGAAGAAAATTATTTTTTATAAATAGAAGAGGAACAAGTTGCTTTCCCATCCCTGGAGTAAGTCGGGAGGGGGTTTTTTCGTGTCGTAACCAGAAGCAGATGTTTGCTGGTGCTGCATTGCATCAGCTACTCCTGAGAGCGCCTGCTGCTGCTGCTGCGCTTCATTATATTCCTACGAAGTGTTGTGCTTTTCATGAGACAAATCAGCAATGACAACCGATATCTAAAGACCGTGCTGACCCCCAAATAATTTTTTTATCTTTTTCTAAAACCTTTGGAGAAGCAAAGACCTCTAAAAGACCCCATTGCATCACACGTCAGGCCCTGGCCAACAATGCAGTGATCCCTCGACTTACAATGGCCTCAACATACAATAGTTTCAACATACAATGGTCTTTTCTGGACCATTGTAAGTTGAAACCAGACTCAACATACAATGTACAGACAGTCCAGATCTGTGAAACATGTCAATGAACTGACCAATCAGAATGGGCATTCACTGGTAAAACCCCTGTATTACTGAAGCGTATGCACTGACTGGTGTCTGGTAGCGCCTCCTACAGTACAGGGAGGTATTACATGTTCTGTACTCCTTACCTGTATTACTGAAGCGTATGCACTGACTGATGTCTGGTAGCGCCCCATACAGTACAGGGAGGTATTAAATATTCTCTACTCTTTACCTGTATTACTGAAGCGTATGCACTGACTGATGTCTGGTAGCGCCTCCTACAGTACAGGGAGGTATTACATGTTCTGTACTCCTTACCTGTATTACTGAAGCGTATGCACTGACTGATGTCTGGTAGCACCCCATACAGTACAGGGAGGTATTACATATTCTCTACTCTTTACCTGTATTACTGAAGTGTATGCACTGACTGATGTCTGGTAGCACCCCCTACAGTACAGGGAGGTATTACATGTTCTGTACTCTTTACCTGTACCAGGTTTAGCTGCTCCTTTGGACACCAGGTGAGGGCGACCCCATGTTACTTTTTTAGGACATTGCTTGTACTGTAAAGGACCCGGAAGAAGCTCCTGTCCTCTACATAGGCCAGTGTTTCCCAAGCAGGGTGCCCCCAGCTGTTGCAAAACTACAACTCCCAGCATGCTTGGACAGCCTTTGGCTTATTTAAAGGGAAATCGACAGCCGGTTCAATCGCACTAAACCCAATAAAATGGGTTATAGTACGGCTGAACTGGATTAGAATGAGGTATGACTTATCCAGATCCGCGGTCCCATTCCATTGAAATACCTGTTGTATTAGCCTTCATTGCTTATAGTCACCTTTGCGCAATGGAGGTGGGACCCAGCATGTTGGCAAATACTAAGCGGATCACTAAATACTGTTAATAGCAGCACAAGTAAGAAGGCTGACCCCATAAAAATGTACAGAAAATAAGATTTGAAACATATAAAAAGTTATACATTGCCTTTTTTATCAATTAGTGCCAGAAAGGACGAGGATCACTCACCATCAGGACTGTGCTTAAATCTTTATTCCATGTGCATCGTGAACAGGGCATGAGGCAAAGAGGACTTGAACTTCTATTTTTAAATAGAAGTAATTTACAAATCTGTTTCACTTTCTGGCTCCCGTTGTTTTAAAAATAAAATAGTTTTCCACCGGAGTACCCCTTTAATATTTGCCATTTGAGCACTAAATATAGCAGCCCCTATGGTGAAACTAAAAGTGTCGCGCTCAAATACTGCGCTACAGTCCTGTGTTATGGCCTACAGCAGTGATCTCCAACCTGCGGACCTCCAGATGTTGCAAAACTACAACTCCCAGCATGCCCGGACAGCCAACGGCTGTCCGGGCATGCTGGGAGTTGTAGTTTTGCAACATCTGGAGGTCCACAGGTTGAAGAGGCTTACAGGATCAATACTGTCATCCTTACAAAAATTTTTTTTTTCCAGATATTAGAAATAGTGGAAAATTCACTTCTTTGACTTATTTTTTTCATATCTGGAGCTTTTGTTTTGTCGCAGTTATAACCCCTAAAAAGCCTACAAGTGACAGTATACAATGAAATCATTGGCCCTCATTTACTATTCTAAACCCGACTTGTTTTCTAGGTTTTTTTGGTCGCATCTTTGTCTGCGCCATGTCGCAGACATCGTGCGCCAGTCTGCGACACGATGCAACATTTTTTCCCTACGGACGCGATGTGGATTCTCCCAAACCCGAAAAAGGGGCGTAACCCGACATTTCTGAGCTTTCCCACCTATTTATAAAGGTTTCCAACCCGAATTTGTTGAATTGTTGTGGATTTTTTCCCGACAACTCAGAGGAGTTGGAAACCAAAACCAACAAAACGCACGTGCGACAAACAGGATGCGACATAATAATAAATACCAGGGGAAAAAAGCAGTCGGGTAAGAAAGCAAGATAGACTTACAACCCGATTTTCTTAGTAAATGAGGGGATATGGAGGGTAAGAGGGAGTCCTAGTAGTCTATAACCAATTCTATAGGCCGGTGGTCTTCAACCTGCGGACCTCCAGATGTTTCAAAACTACAACTCCCAGCATGCCTGGACAGCCGATGGCTGTCCGGGGCATGCTGGGAGTTGTAGTTTTGCAACATCTGGAGGTCCGCAGGTTGAAGACCACTGTTATAGCCAATACGTGCTGCATCTGTTTAGAGGAATGGGGGGGGGGGGGGAAGATAAGCAGCCCCGTACTGAAACCCAATTAGATGACAACCGTGAAAAGCATTAATACGTTTTTCTTAATTAAATGTAAAAATAGCATCACCATACAGGAACCTGTGCGCCCGATAGTGAATGCCGCGCACAGCCAAGCCATCCATTCATTCATGTTATCTCATCGCATGCTCCCATTAGGAAGTAAGCATTAATAAATCTCTGACACTTCCCCATCGCCTACTCGGTTCAGCTATTTCTGGACATCTAAACACAATACCTGCAGTTCAGTGCTGGATGCACAGGCAGAATGCTCTCTGAAAGCCATAAGTCCTTCAGGTTAGACACACAAAGGAACGGTATATTACAGAGAAGGAAAGCACAGAACACTTCACAAGGGCTAAAGGAATTCTATATATTCAGCTAGTTATTGCAGGGTTACAGTGGTCACCCCAAGATTAAAACTTGCAACTTTAAAAGGTAAGTGAATTGAGGTGATAGTAGGTAACATTTTATTTCAAATAAACAGGTACAGGACAATAACATAACATGTTTCGGGGGTGGTATCCTCCTTCATCAGGGGTTTTATAGAACATTATATACACAAATATTAAAAAAATGGTGCCCAAACCCATGTGGGTGGCATCAGCTTACCTCCCCTTTACTCATTTACAACACTTTAATATTTGGCCAAGCCAATGTTCTTTTGTATGGGGTAAATGAGACAGATAGCCAAACCAATGTTTGCCTGACAGCTTTTAAAGGCGTATAAGCATCTTTACTTCTTGTGTGAATTACTCCTAGCCATTGCATCTCTTCAGTATCCACTCCCAGTTAGGGCTCCACATCAATGTAAAATAGAAAACATTTCAGATGCCTTGCGACAAATGTTAGAATTTAACCCCTTAAGGACAAAGCCCATTTTCACCTTAAGGACCAGAGCGTTTTTTGCACATCTGACCACTGTCACTTTAGGCATTAATAACTCTGGGATGCTTTTAATTTTCATTCTTATTCTGAGAATGTTTTTTCGTGACATATTCACTTTAAGTTAGTGGTAAATTTTTGTCGATACTTGCATCATTTCTTGGTGAAAAATTCCAAAGTTTGATGAAAAAAAGGAAAATTTAGCATTTTTCTAACTGAAGCTCTCTGCTTGTAAGGAAAATAGATATTCCAAATAAATTATATATTGATTCACATATACAATATGTCTACTTTATGTTTGCATCATAAAGTTGACAAGTTTTTTACTTTTGGAAGACATCAGAGGGCTTCAGAGTTCAGAGGCAATTTTTACATTTTTCATGAAATTTTGAAAATCAGAATTTTTCAGGGACCAGTTCAGTTTTGAAGTGGATTTCAAGGGTCTTCATATTATAAATACCACATAAATGGCCCCATTATAAAAACTGCACCCCTCAAAGTATTCAGAACGACATTCAGAAAGTTTGTTAACCCTTTAGGTGTTTCACAGGAATAGCAGCAAAGTGAAGGAGAAAATTCTAAATCTTCATTTTTTGCACTCGCATGTTTTTGTAGACCCAGTTTTTGAATTTTTACAAGGGGTAATAGGAGAAAAAGCCCCCAAGAAAACAGCCCAAAAACTGCCCCAAAAAAACAAAAACAAACAAACACATGGCATACTATTTTGGAAACTACACCCCTCAAGGAACATAACAAAGGGTACAATGAGCCTTAACACCCCACAGGTGTTTGATGACTTTTCGTTAAAGTCGGATGTGTAAATGAAAAAAAAAATATGTTTCACTTAAGTGCAGTTTTTTCCCAAATTTACAATTTTTACAAAGGTTGATGGGAGAAAATGTCCCCAAAATTTGTAACCCCATCTCTTCTGAGTATGGAAATACCCCATGTTAGGACGTAAAATGCTCTGTGGGCGAAATACAATGCTCAAAAGAGAAGGAGTCACATTTGGCTTTTGGAAAGAAAATTTTGCTGAAATGGTTTTTGGGGGGCATGTCACATTTAGGAAGCCCCTATGCTGCCAGAACAGCACTGTTCCAAAAATCTGTCAGACACCTGTGGGACGTAAATGCTCACTGCACCCCTTATTACATGACATAAGGGGTGTAGTTTCCAAAATGGGGTTACATGTGGGGGGGGGGGTTGATTGTTCTGGCACTATAGGGGCTTTGTAAACACACGTGGCCTTTAATTCCGGACAAATTTTGTCTCCAAAAGCCCAATGGCGCTCCTTCTCTTCTGAGCATTGTAGTTCGCCCGCAGAGCACTCTAAATCCACATATGGGGTATGTTCTTACTCCGAAGAAATGGGGTTACAAATTTGGGGGGGGGGGGGGCGTTTTTCCTATTTTCCCTTGTGAAAATAACAGACCGTGCATGCTGGGAGTTGTACTTTTGCAACAGCTGGAGGCACACTGGTTGGAAAACCTTCAGTTAGGTTCTGTTACCTAACTCAGTATTTTCCAACCAGTGTGCCTCCAGCTGTTGCAAAACTACAACTTCCAGCATGTACTGATCGCCGAAAGGCATGCTGGGAGATGTAGTTATACAACAGCTGGAGGTACGCAACTACAACTCCCAGCATGCCGAGACAGCTGTTTGCTGTTTGGGAATGCTGAGAGTTGTATTTTTGCAAAATCTGAAGGGCCACAGTTTAGAGACCACTGCATAGTGATCTCCAAACTGTGGCCCTCCAGATGTTGCAAAACTACAAATCTCAGCATGCCCAGACAGCAAACTGCTGTGTAGGCATGCTGGGAGTTGTAGGTTTGTAAGATCTAGAGGGCCACAGTTTGTAGAGACCTCTGCACAGTGATCTCCAAACTGTAGCCCTCCTGCTGTTGAAAAACCGCAAAATCCAGCATGCCCAAACAGCTGTCTGGGCATGCTGGGAGTTGTAGTTTTGCAACATCTGGAGGACTACAGTTTAGAGACCACTGTATAGTGGTCTCAAAACTGTAGCCCTCCAGATGCTGCTAGGCTAACTACTCACTGGCTTCTGTAGGATCGCCGCACCAGGGAGCCGCATCGCCGTCCTCTGCCGCCCGTCGCCGATAGTAAGTGGACCTCCGGCGCCGGTCACTGTCGGTTCCCCCGTTTTGCCCGGACTACTGTAGACTACCGGGTCACCGGAAACCCGTATGACCCAGAATCGCCGCAAACGCCAGTGTGAATTCACTGGCGATTTGAAGCGATTGCAGACATGGGGGGGGGGGGGGGGTGTCAGGACCCCCCTGGGCATTGGCACGGGATGCCTGCTGATAGATATCAGCAGTCATCCAGTCCGGTCCCCACCCGTACGCCTGTGGTCCTTGAGGGGTTAAACATAGTAGCCTAGCTTTATTTAATCATAGAGAAACATTGAGGTTATGTGACATTGCTGGACTAAAAGTTCTAGTGAAGCCCTAGCCTAATGGGGTAAAGATGCATCAAAACTGCAATAAACTGCCCTATGTGATCCTGGCCTAAGTCTTCATACCCAGCAGCAAGGACAGAAGGTCAATGTATTAATAGCAAGATTTAAATAAACCATAAAATTTCATCCTATTTTGTTTTGTTATTTAATCACGGTAAAGCTTTAACATAATTAGAACACAATAAATTGTAAAGAATATCCATACTTCTTATTGGTTTACTATAAAAGTTTCTTATTTAAACAAGATTTATTCTGGCAGCTATAAATTCAGAGCAAGACGCCAATTAATCCTCGGAGATACAGCTGCACAAAGTTCAATGTGTTCCAGAATAAACAGACATATATTATCTTTATGTGCTATGTACACAGGAGGCTTGGCTCGGGACGAAGCTTCTGTTCATCACACAGAGCACGAGCAACAAAAGTGAGGTTGGCAACAGATGCCTTATGTACCTCTTAACCAACTGGGGCAATGTGTGCTGCGCCTTATAAAACAGAGGGATATTATTTGGTGGTTTTGCCACATTTCTAGTAACTTATGTATAATATATGCTGAGCAGATCTATAGATTTATATAGGCCAGGCGAGAGTAATTTTTCATGATTTTTTACATTGAGTGCCAATGTATGCAAATATATCACATATGTTCTGAGAGTTTATCAACTTAAATACCAGATGTGTACCATGTGGTGTAAACAGAACCCTTAAAGGAGTACTTAGGCGAAAAATTTACTTTTTATTTATAAGTAGCTGATTGTAGGGGGTCCGACCACTAGGACCCCCTGCCATCTCCAGGACTGGACCCCCAGCTCCCTCAGTGAGGATCACGTGACGTCTACAAGGGGGCGTGGATAATGCCCAAGAGCTGTACTTGGATCTTTTTGGTGCTCCTATAGAAATGAATGCAGCGCCTGCCGGTTGTAGCACGAGTTCCTTATTGATCGTCTAGTCCCGTCCCGGTGATCATGGGGGGTCCCAGCGGTCAAACCCCCTGCAATCATTTGTGGATAGGGGATAAGTTAATTTTTGCCAGAGATCTACATTGCACAAATATGGTAATTTGCCATTCTGGATTTTGGCCATGTAGCAACCCTTATGGAATTTTAGGGTTTTTAAATGCCTTTTCAACATAACAGAATAAATAAAATGTATATGAACATATTTTTTTACTAAAATGTTACTATCATATAATAATTTAAGAATCACGAGAAGAAGGAGATAAGGAGGCACTCACGTTTAACGGTGTAACAGCTTCTTTTATTTTCGGTGCATACGGACATTACGATAGCGGGACACCATCACAGGAACACACAGGTGTAGTGACAATTGTTTACCGCCCCTTCCGAGCGTTTCTTCAAACTGCCTCTGAATGACGGGCGTGAAACAATTGTCACTATACCTGCGATGGCGTCCCGCTATCGTAATGCCCGTACGCACCAAAAATAAAAGAAGACTGTTGCAACGTTAAATGTGAGTGCCTCCTTATCTCCTTCTCGTGATTGTTGTATGCTGCTATTTCTGAGGATCGAGCCCCACGGTTAGCGTGAACAGGTATCTGCTTACCCGCAGTATCTGCAGGATTGTTGATTGCTTGAGCCAAAAGGGATATAGACCTGTATCAGAGACGTCAGTGCTGGTGCTCTTCCTTTCAGTGTATAATAATAAATTAAGGTTGCAACATAAAATGTGAAAAAAAGTGAGATTCTAAAAACGTCCCCAATGCACGGTTTGTGATTGTATAACCAGGCAGGACTGAAAAAATACACGCTGCTACCTGTTTTATAAAATACCCACTATTCCCCAACTATTCCCGTCACGTGTCCTAATAGGAAATGCAGGAAGAAATACTAGGTGTATTTACTTAGCGACTTGACTATAAGCCTCTGTGTATAAAATGAACATATATTAATTGCTGTGAACACATAATGTCAGCTAAATGTACTGACAGCAGTGATTTACACACAACACATATGTAGTAAACACAAACACTGGCATAAAGTTACTGATATATAGAATACATTAACACCTAGTTAGTGTTCAATATCATTTTATTAATATTGTAGAGACACACAAAATACCATAACTACAACAAAAATACCATAACTACAACAAAAAATAAATAAAAGAAAAAAAGAAGAAATTAGAGAGTAAAAAAAAAAAGGTATACAAATATATTCAATTCGATTCTTCAGTATTGCCTTATTGTTAAGCTGGTGATATAAATAATCAAAATAGATACTTCTTACTCCATAACTTGCAGTCTCCAGTCCCAAATACTTCATGGAAGAGAAAAAAGGGCAAATGCCCAGACAAAACCAATGCTAGAAAGAGGAAAAACAATGCAATTCCCAATTCCTATACACATTACTAGAACTCGTAGGTGGAGTGGGGTAATTCCCCATCCCCCCCCCCCCCCCCCTCTCCCTACACGAGCCAACACGACAGAACAGAACAACGACACTTCACATACATATCAGGGAAAATAGGGAACGATTATTATCATGTTTCTATAGTATATCTTATAATAAGGCCCTGGTCCTTAACCACTTTTTCAAGGCCTTTGGGGGAGATTTATCAAAACCTATCCAGAGGAAAAGTTGAGTAGCCCATCGCAACCAAATAGATCACTTCTATCATTTTTCACAGGCCTTTACAAAAATGATAGCAGCGATCTGATTGGTTGCTATGGGCAACTCATCAACTTTTCCTCTGGACAGGTTTTGATAAATCTCCCCTATAACCCCTATCCATTCTGACCAATTATTCCAAAAAGTTGGTCATTATCTGAAGCTCACATTCCCTCCAATTGTTGCAAAAGATCCAAGGCTTCAATCCATGTCCCTCTAGTGGGTGCCCTCTTTGATCCCCATGCTCTTGCTATAACTTATCTGACAAAACAAAACCAAGTATATCTTTCTTCCCTCCACCGATAGTAAAGGGTAAAACTGAAATCATATAAATTAAAGACATTTCTCCATAAGTTAAACACCAGGCACTGAGTTACCCCTCCAACATAAAGGGGAAGATATTGGATATTATTTATTGATTTTAGATGACTTAGTGGTTCGGTTCTCACACAAAGCTCAAAATGCTGTCATAGGCACATCGGGGGAGATCCATCAAAACCTGTCCAGAGGAAAAGACGCTGAGTTGCCCATAGCAACCAATAAGATTTCTTCTTTCATTTTTAACAAGGCCTCTGCAAAATGAATTAAGAGATCTGATTGGTTGCTATGGGCAACTCAGCATCTTTTTCTCTGGACAGGTTTTGATGAATCTCCTCCGATATCAAGACTATTTGCCAAGTTTAAGTCCTATACATATTATCTAAGCTGAAAGTAGAAGAACCATATTCCCTTAGGGGTTTCTCTTCATTCTATTGATTCCTTCAAGAAAAATAAACCCCTGGGACCAAGTACATCTTTTAGCCTAGGGGAAAAGTCTCCATTACGGGAAATAACCCCCATTTCCTTGTTCCTCATGGTAGAGCTGGGTTATCTACTAATGGGCTAAGTAACCCTGGAGCATTGATCAATCTACATTTCAGATTTATATCAAGCCATGCTCAACATAAAATACCTAAAAATGACAAATCCTGGGCACCTTCAAATTTTGCAACCAAAACACCCCTCTTGACAGAGAAGGATGAAGAGAGTGGAGCATATCCACCCAGAGTTTACTTTTACCCTGTTGGTGTAACTCCACTACACATATACTTATACTACATGATACAAACAAAAATCAGGTAGTCCTACCCCCTCTTTTCCTTTTTATTTTTATTTATTTTTTATAATCGCAGATTTCAATCTCAGTCTTTCCCCCTTCCAGAATTTTTTTTTAACCCTTTTATCCAATTTCTCAAGGGATGCTTGTGACATCCCCCTTGGTATTGCCTGGAATACATATAATAACTTTGGTAATACATCCATTTTTTTAGGTATTTATCCTACCAAACCACGATATGGGTTTTGATAACCAATTATTAAGGTCCCTGTCTATTTTCTTTATTACTACTAGATGATTACATTTATACAACTCATTGGGGATATCTATTCCCAAATTACAAATTTTAGATTCAGCCCACTTAAATGGGAAGGAAGCTTCCACTGAAGTCCTTTCCTCCTTTGTTAAATTAATGGTTTTACCTTAAAATCACTTAATTTACTATATATTTAATACATTTACACCTATTTAACTAGCTCTATTATAATTAATTTTTCAGAGAATTTAAATAAAAGTTTGTGGTTAAACGATCTGAGGGGAATCGGCAGTGTTTGCCCCATGGGGCAGCTGGGACCCCCCTTATGGAGGGTCCCAACTGTCCCATGGAGCAAATGCTGCCAATTCCTCTTCATCTTGTTTTACCTTAACTTTTATTTTAAATCTCTCAAAAAATAACTAAAACATAATGGTAAAAACTGACAAAAAAGGATTTGATCTGGAAAATGCTCCATGAAATAAAGGAATTAACTAGATCTATCTATATACCGTAGTTTTTCGCTGCCCTTTAAACTGCAGTGCAGGCTGTAATGATGTCCCGCTGGTGCAGAAGAAGGCTGTGCGGAGCAGAAACCATCAGAATATGTCTGATGTACGGATTCTCCATATGTGCATGATGATAACAGTAATAATAATAATAATAATATGATAATTTCCAGCATTTCAGGTTTTCAGAATTTAAGCAAAGATGAGATGAAAAAAGAAAATGGACCTAGAGACCAAGTTAGATAAGTCCAATGGATCTTGTCTGGTGGCCCCGCAATAAGAATTCACAGGTAACATCAATAGTAAAAATTTTAGGAACATTAGTTACCTGGCTCATGGGATTTCTCTGATCCTGCTTTAAAAGATTGATTTTCCATTTTGGATGGAATTTGACTGGGCCTTTTATTCCTCTCCCGAAGGTTAAACAGTTCTGGATTCACTGATCCTGCAATCTGAGAAGTTTAAAGGGAATGTTTCATAAGAAAATGACTTTTGTTTAAATCAAGTTTTAGGTTAAACTGATTTTTTTTTTTTTAAAGAATTTTTGTTGATCTTTTCCCTCATTTTAAATGGCAAACAGAACAAATCCTCCCATGTGGCGACGGGATAGAGAGCGCAAGACACCCAGGTATAGGAAGTGAGGTTTATTCACCCATGATGCAACGCGTTTCACAGATAGACTGCTTCATCTTTTTATCTCATTTTAAATGGTCACTGTCAGATCCCAAAACTTTTTTTTATGTTGTTATTGATAATAATTAAAGACCTTTTGTAATATGGTTGTTTAACAATTTTGACTATTTAATTAAGAAAACGGCTCCTGAAAATCCCACCACTAGGGGTCCTCATACCTACTGGGACACTAACCAGTCCTGAAGCAGCATAAGGCTAGTCCATCGTGGACAAGAGATTACTCCTGGACAAGGCTGCATGAGCAGATGCACCAATCACCTCCCACCACCACAAGGGAAGGACACTCCCCCTTCACCTGAGAGGATTTCTAACACTGTGAGAAAATGAAGAGAGGTATTTTTATATTAAAAATAGGTGATAGAGGCATAAAATTCATATGTACATGGTCAGGATTTGGTACTGAGTAACCTATTGTTTTTTTTTGTTTTGTTTTTTTGTGGCATCTGACAGGTACACTTAAAAAATTAACTTTTTCAATTATAAATGAATTCTGACCAATATGCCTAATAGCTGACATTGCCTGTTCTTTAGAAAAAACAGCAGTCTCCTCTATCATCAGAGACAGGACTACAGTGTAAGGTGACACCAGATAAGACAGGATGAGATCATTCACAATAGGCAATAATCACAGCTGTCTGCACAATGATCTCCACAAAAAGGTCACAGAGCATGCCTAGAAAACTTTTCCATTGAAGTCAATGAGTCCCCTGCAGTCTATTGCTTCCCTTGTCCTTGTAGCTGCTGTAAAGTGTATCTCTAAATGCTATTAACAAAGCAGTTCAGAGGCATAGGCAATATGGCTGCCCACATAGTATTGAACAAAAAAGTATCAGGCTCTAATTAGTAAACATGCTTAAGTAATACATTCACAATAAATCACACCAGCTATAATTTAGAGCCTATTTAATATAAGTAATAACTGTCCAGAGAAATTCTGGCCAGAAATCCTGTGTGCAGCTAGTGCCACAAAAATTAATTGGAGCTAGGACCGTTCAGACATGCTCTACTCCTATTAATGGCAATGGCACCCACGTGGCATTCTGCCAAAAGAAAAAGCATGTTCATTCTTTTGGAGGAGCCTCGAATCCAAGAATTTTCATGGTGCAAATTTTACTGCTGAAATTCTGCCGTGTGAACCATACAGCAGAATCCCACTAAAAACAATGGAAGGCTGCTGCACCAGAATATTAAGAGTGGAATTCCACTTGGAAATTCCATAGCGTGAATGGGCCCTTAAAGGGGTACTCCACCCCTAGACATCTTATCCCCTATGCAAAGGTTAGGGGATAAGATGCCTGATTGCGGTGTTCCCCAGTGGGCAACCGCGCAATCTCAGCTGCAGCACCCCAGACATCTGGTGCACGGAGCAAACTTCACTCCGTGCCGGATGACTGGCGACGTGGGGCTGAGGCTCGTGACATTACTACCATGTCCCACTTGTGACATCACGGCCACACCCCCTCAATGAAAAAGTCTAAGGGAGGGGGCGTGACGCTGTCACACCCCCTCCCATAGACTTGCATTGAGAAGGCGTGGCCGTGACATCACAAGCGGACGTGGCCGTGATGTCACGAGCATCTGGCGCTGCACGCGATGCTCTAAATGAACACCGGGTGCTGCGGGACCCCCATGATCAGACATCTTATCCCCTATCCTTTGGATAGGGGATAAGATGTCCATGGGCGGAGTACCCCTTTAAGGTCTGTCCACATGGAATGGAAATGCTGCAGATTTTTCATTCATTAAAACAAACAGTAGCAAATCAACACTGTCTGGATTTTACGCAAAGTTGTTGCCGCACATTTTAGTAGGACTTAAGCTACAATATCCCATGCGATATACTATACCTTACTTTGCAAGTTCTCGTTAGAAGTGTAAAAACAAAAGAAAATATACATTCAGTAAAAGAGCGTATTAGAGCCTGCCAGGGCGTTCTAGACAAATTTAGTCTCATAAATTATACAGTGGAAGCAAAACATGAAATAAATATGCTTCCCAGGAACAAGTGTGTATTTCAGAGCCCAGAAGTCCATTAGCTGAGTTACTGGAGCAGCCGTACATACCGAAGGCCCCGATAATTGAAGTCGGCCTTCAAATATTTAGACATCGCGGACCTGCCACTAATCTGCAGCGACATTTATTTTGTGCAAAATAAAAATGTTTCTGTTCACAATCAAATACCCTGACCTGTCATAATGTCACTAAAATTCACCCCGCTCCACGGATATAACACAGTGACATTATTACACAAATGTGCCAACTGCTTTCAAATATTAACTTTTTTTTTAATTTTTTTCCAGGAAATGAAATATTGATAACGCAATGAGAAACAGGAAAGGCTCCGAGCATTAGATAACGTACTGACACAGGTCCAGAAGCGCACATTCTATGTATGGTCTCACTTCCACAAATGTTTTCACAGATGTGATATGTTCTGTTCATTTAGGTTTTATAGGTTAGATTTTTTCTTTTTTATGTTTGACTGAGAGTCCTTAACTATGACAAGCACAAAGTGACATTGCACAGGAAGGTCTGTCTGTTCAATGTAACACTACAAGGCCATGGTTTGTTCTATGATAAGTACCAGGCAGATACACTGACCTTCTTAAAGCGTTACGGTCGTTAGAAACAACTTTTATCCATTTAATACTTCCTTAAAAACTAAGTATTTCCCTTATATACTTCATTAAAAAATGTGATTGCTAAAGATGTGAAAAAAGGGTTTAAAAAACGGCCACTAGGGGTCTCTGTCTTTTTAATTTTGCAAACGAACCCAGAAAATTCAGCCTATTTTGGTCCTTTTTATTTTCTTTTCTTAAAAAGGACCAAAATATGTGAGGGGAGGGGGCGGGAGGTGTGGTTATCTCCATTCTCTGCCTCAGAACACAGACAAGATCCAGACAGCTGCAGTCTTTGAGAAACATCCTCATGCACAGTTACAAGCAATACAAGGTGCTGAACTATTATTTATATGCAAAATGGTTTCTCTTTGGTCATTTTATGAATTTATTTCTTGTGTATTTGCACCGCATAGGTTCCACATGGCTGCTTTAGGGTTATAAAAAGCATGCACTTTGCTTACAAAACTGTAAAAATGTAAAAATCTTGTTTTTGGGAAAGCATGCAGGCTTTGTCTTCTGTCCTTGCACCATATACTTTCACATGGCTGCATTACAGTTATATGGAACACGCATGGCTGCATTACAGTTATATAGAACAAACATTTAGACAGGATGTTTTGCTAATTGAAAAATGTTTGTGCAGAACTCATGACAGGGGAGAGGGGAGGAGAGGAGCTGAGCTGATCCTCCTCCAGGGGAAACGCCCCAAGCCTCTGATAGAAATGCAAAAGACTTAGAAAGACGGAGCACAGGAATACATATATGAAAAGGTATTTTACATATTAACGCATGCACATTATTATGCATACAGGTCTTAGGGCACATTACTACACTGATTTAAGCCTTTTTATTACTTTATTTATTTCTTACTAATGTCAGTAATGTTTTAAAGATGAGACACAAGGTTTCCTTTTTCCATAGTCAAGCAGGGGCTACTTTTGTGAACCCCAATAACTTTAAACTTGAAACGTCACTTAATAAAAAATCCTAGAATTTACTGGCTTAGACATGAACTTTTTGTTACCGTCTTGTAATCTATATGGGCAAGGAAGTGGAATTTTTTTCTATTTAAAGGGGTACTCCGGTAGAAAACTTTTTTTTATTAACTGGTGCAAGAAAGTTCAATATATTTGTAAATTACTTCAATTTAAAAATCTTAATCCTTCCTGTACTTATTAGCAGATGTATGCTACAGAGGACATTCTTTTTTTTTATTTATTTATTTTTTGTCTTGTCCACAGTGCTCTCTCCTGACACCTCTGTCCGTGTCAGGAACTGTTAAGAGCAGCATAGGTTTGCTATAGGGATTTTCTCCTGCTCTGGAAAGTTCCTGATACATGCATCAGGTGTCAGCAGAGAGCACTTTGGACAAGACAAAAAAGAAATTCAAAAAGAAAAGAATTCCCTCTGTAGCATACAGCTGCTATTAAGTACTGGAAGGACATATCTTTTTTAATAGAAGCAATTTACAAATCTGTTCAACTTTCTGGCACTAGTTCATTTAGAAAAAAATGTTTTCCACCAGAGTACCCCTTTAACTGAGTTCTGAGCACAGATGTTCATTGACAAACTTCAGACGGGCCTCCATGTGTGCTTTCCTGAGAAGAGGGACCTTGTGGGCACTGCAGGATTTCAGTCCTTCAGGGCGTAGTATATGACCAATTGTTTTCTTGGTGACTATAGTTCCAGCTGCCTTGAGATCATTGATAAGACCTCCTGTGTAGTTCTGGGCTGATTCCTCACCATTCTCATGATCACTGAAACTCCACCAGGTGAGATCTTGCATGGAGCCCCCAACCAAGGGAGATTGATAGACTTCTATTTGTGAATAATCGCAACAGCTGTTAACTTCTCACCAAACAGTTTTCCAGCCTTGTGTAGATCCCTAAATTCGTTGGACAGCTCTTTGGTTTTGGCAATGGAGGAGAGTTTGGAATCTGTTTCATTGATAGCTTCTCTAGACAGGTGTCTTTTATACATGTAACAGGCTGAGATTAGGAGCACTCACTTTAAGAGAGTGCTCAAAATTTTTGCTCAACTCTCGCTCCCAGGTGTATAAAAGACACTTTGGAGCCCTAAATCTTGCTAATGGGGGATTAAATACGTATTTCACTACATAAAATGTGAATTAACCCGTAACTTATTAGAAATGCGTAGTCTGATATTGCAGCATAGCTCCACTGAAGTGAACAGAACAAAGCTGAATACCACACACAACCTGCAGAATATGTGGTGCTGTTTTCGAGAAGAAAGAAGCCAAGTTTTGCTTAATCGGAAACAACCACTTTAATATTTTCTAATGATATGATACGATCAAGTAGCCAGTTAAAATATATTACATTGAAATGTGCTCAAATCGGAGGTCACTTCAACCTGCCTGTAATTTCATATTGTATAATCCATACTAGTTCATGCACACACTTTTTTCAGTGTTATAAAATGCGTGTAATAAGAAAACGTCCGCAGCATCAGTCTTTTGTCACTTCATTGACAAGAGGAATGGTAATGCTCAGTTGTCAATTTATATACACATTTCCAGGAGGTGTAACAAAGGAACAATATGGATGTAGATTTCTAAGGAAGTCTGCATAAAGCATGATTGGGGAGGGGTTTACAGAGTTAGGACTAGGATAGATATATAAATGGACATTTTAGGTCAAAATGAATTAAACAGTCATCAGGGATTGAAAAACATATAAACAAAAAATATATATAGATAGATCGATAGATATATCTATATCTCTGGCTAAGTGCAAAAAAAAAAAAAAAAAAGCCCGTTCCTACTGGACACAAAACATCAAGGCCATACAATTACTATGGAGGAAATAAAATGTTTGCTTTCAGTCACCAGTATGCCACTCCGGTCTTGTGGAAAAAGCCAAGAGTAGAACTTTATTTAATTGGTAAAACATTTTCCTAATATGTCTCAGATGCTAAGAATTTAAAACAGTTTGCCAGCTTTATGGGACTCCGTTTTTTTCACCCCTAGTGTATCTATCTTTCACATTCCATTTAAAGCAGTGGTCTCAAACTGTGGCCCTCCAGCTGTTGCATAACTTCAACTCCCAGCATACCCGGACAGCCGTTGGCTGTCCGGGTATGTTGGGAGTTGAAGTTTTGCAACATATGGAGGGCCATAGTTTGAAACCATTAATTTAAAAAAAAAAAAAAAAAAAAAATAAAGATCCAGTCCAAAAAGCCAGGTCAAAAGGCAATACGCAGGGAATCACGACCATGACACAATATGCAGACTGCACCATATAAATAATAGAAAAAAAAGTCCTTGATTTAAAAGGTATTAGCATCTCTTAGTGACACATTATAACAAAACATTAAGTCTGGGTTACCAAATCTGTCTACCCGGTGGCAGCCCTGTGTGTTTAGTGAAGTTTGGGGAAGGACCACGTGCAGGCGTGACTGTGCACATTTTGCTGTGTTTGCGCTAAGTTGGACCGTACCCTTGAAATACAAAATGTCTGATTTTTGGTCACATCCCAGAAAAAATGTAATAAAAAGTGATCAAAAAGTCATATATGTGCAAAAGTGTTAGCGATAAAAACATGAAAATGCAAGAAAAGAAATTGGCTTTGTCCTCAAGGGGTTAACAATTTCTCCATCCATTATCCATTATACAGTGGTCACATAATATTGGCATATGTTTCACCCAAAATACTGCCATTCAGTGCTCAAAAAAATTGCATTCAGACATTACTGCCACATAATGCCTAATAGTGACGGGGATCAGAGCGGCCAGGCCAGTAATGGTTTACATACATCACTACTACAGGGTGGGCCATTTCTATGGATACACCTTAATAAAATGGGAATGGTTGATGATATTAACTTCCTGTTTGTGGCACATTAGTATATGTGAGGGGGGGGGAAACTTTTCAAGATGGGTGGTGACCATGGCGGCCATTTTGAAGTTGGCCATTTTGAATCCAACTTTTGTTTTTTCAATAGGAAGAGGGTCATGTGACACATCAAACCTATTGGGAATTGCACAAGAAAAACAATGATGTACTTGGTTTTAACGTAACTTTATTCTTTCATGAGATATTTACAAGTTTCTGACCACTTATAAAATATGTTCAATGTGCTGCCCATTGTGTTGGATTGTCAATGCAACCCTCTTCTCCCACTCTTCACACACTGATAGCAACACCGCAGGAGAAATGCTAGCACAGGCTTCCAGTATCCGTATACACTGCTATATACTACTATATACACCGCAGGAGAAATGCTAGCACAGGCTTCCAGTATCCGTATACACTGCTATATACTACTATATACACCCCAGGAGAAATGCTAGGCACAGGCTTCCAGTATCCATATACACTGCTATATACTACTATATACACCCCAGGAGAAATGCTAGCACAGGCTTCCAGTATCCGTATACACTGCTATATACTACTATATACACCCCAGGAGAAATGCTAGGCACAGGCTTCCAGTATCCGTATACACTGCTATATACTACTATATACACCCCAGGAGAAATGCTAGGCACAGGCTTCCAGTATCCATATACACTGCTATATACTACTATATACACCGCAGGAGAAATGCTAGCACAGGCTTCCAGTATCCGTATACACTGCTATATACTACTATATACACCGCAGGAGAAATGCTAGCACAGGCTTCCAGTATCCGTATACACTGCTATAAACTACTATATACACCGCAGGAGAAATGCTAGAACAGGCTTCCAATATCCGTAGTTTCAGGTGCTGCACATCTCGTATCTTCACAGCATAGACAATTGCCTTCAGATGACCCCAAAGATAAATGTCTAAGGGGGTCAGATCGGGAGACCTTGGGGGTCATTCAAATGGCCCACGACGACCAATCCACTTTCCAGGAAACTGTTCATCTAGGAATGCTTGGACCTGACACCCATAATGTGGTGGTCACCATCTTGCTGGAAAAACTCAGGGAACGTGCCAGCTTCAGTGCATAAAGAGGGAAACACATCATCATGTAGCAATTTCACATATCCAGTGGCCTTGAGGTTTCCATTGATGAAGAATGGCCCCACTATCTTTATACCCCATATACCACACCATACCATCAATCTATCCAATGTGGGATAGTGTCAGACCAATAACGGATGGTTTTGTTTGTTAACTTCACCATTCACATAAAAGTTTGCCTCATCACTGAACAAAATCTTCTGCGTAAACTGAGGGTCCTGCTCCAATTTTAGTTTTGCCCATTCTGCAGCAACTGAAACTACAGATACTGGAAGCCTGTGCTAGCATTTCTCCTGCGGTGTATATAGTAGTATATAGCAGTGTATACGGATACTGGAAGCCTGTGCTAGCATTTCTTCTGCGGTGTATATAGTAGTATATAGCAGTGTATACGGATACTGGAAGCCTGTGCTAGCATTTCTCCTGTGGTGTATATAGTAGTATATAGCAGTGTATACGGATACTGGAAGCCTGTGCTAGCATTTCTCCTGCGGTGTATATAGTAGTATATAGCAGAGTATACGGATACTGGAAGCCTGTGCTAGCATTTCTCCTGCGGTGTATATAGTAGTATATAGCAGTGTATACGGATACTGGAAGCCTGTGCTAGCATTTCTCCTGCGGTGTTGCTATCAGTGTGTGAAGAGTGGGAGAAGAGGGTTGCATTGACAATCCAACACAATGGGCAGCACATTGAACACATTTTATAAGTGGTCAGAAACTTGTAAATAACTCATGAAAGAATAAAGTTACATTAAAACCAAGCACATCATTGTTTTTCTTGTGAAATTCCCAATAGGTTTGATGTGTCACATGACCCACTTTCTATTGAAAAAACAAAAGTTGGATTCAAAATGGCCGACTTCAAAATGGTCGCCATGGTTACCACCCATCTTGAAAAGTTTCCCCCCTCACATATACTAATGTGCCACAAACAGGAAGTTAATATCACCAACCATTCCCATTTTATTAAGGTGTATCCATAGAAATGGCCCACCCTGTAGTTTGCTCCTAGAGGCCTAGTCCTAAGGGGTTGGAGCTCTAAACTAGTCCTCTTTAGCTGGGTTCATATAAGCTAAAAACAGTCATATTTTTTATGTCAGTTCGGGTCACCAGACCTATGGTTGGGCCCTTTTACAAACATAAATACACATTTGTATTAGGCTAGTCTGAACTAGGGATCGACCGATTATCGGTTTGGCCGATATTATCGGCGATATTCACGATTTTGGGCGTTATCAATTACCTTGCCGATAATCTGATAATGCCCCGCCCCCCACTGCGCCACACTCCCCAACGACCCGGGTCCACACTACTTCTGGCTCTTGCTGAGCCCTGTGTTACGCTGTGCGCTGCGCAATGACGAGTGTCGTCCTCAACGCGACGTCACCGTCAGTGTGCACAGTGACAGCTCAGGAGGACGCCACCGGAGCCAGATGTAGCGTGGACCCCGGGAACAGGTAATTATAAAACCGGGCATGAGGGAGGCAATGGGGCCAGGGCGGTGCAGTGGGGTGTGCGGCGGTGGGGGGCGCTGTGCAGTGCGGCGGTGGTCGCGATGGTAGCGGTGATAGGACTCAGGAGGACGCCCGGACAGGCAGGGGGAGAGAAGCGCCCGCTTTAAATCAATGATCTGCAGCTGTGTCGCAGGGGGGGGGGGAGGGGGGGATAAATAGCCGATAATTTATACCGGAATATCGGTATAAATTATCGGCTATCGGCCCTAACCTCCACAGATTATCGGTATCGGCCCTAAAAAAATCGATATCGGTCGATCCCTAGTCTGAACCCAGCCTTAGAAACAAATTAAGGTCTAGAATGTTTCCGCTTTTAAGAACTGTGCAGTACTAATGTCAACAAGCAGTTAAGCCAGGGTGGCATTTATCATTGTAGGTGTAAGTGAAGCATTTATCTTTGTAGGTGTAAGTGAAGCATTTATCATTGTAGGTGTAAGTGAAGCATTTTTCTACTCCTTTTTGTGTGTGCTGATAATGTGTAGAAGCAACAAATTTATTAAATGGTCGCAGAACATTTGATAAATTTTGTGCAGGTCACATTTTCTGAAATTTCTCTCTTCACATACACCAAAAAGCTAAACTAAGTCTGAGCTGGTGTAGTTTTAGAGGCTTTTCAGTGGCTTTGCGCCTTTTTTGATCCTTTTCACAAAAAGCCTTCCATATCATGTGTATTGCCAAAATCAGTGGATTGCAACTCAAAATCAGCAGAAATGTGTAAACCAAAAGATGCAAAAAAGACCCTGTTTGAGCCTTTTTTGCGCCTTTTGTAGACACAAAAAACAGTCTAAAGACAATGATAAATGTTGGCCAATACCCTTTTCCTTCATTCAGCCCAGCAACTGTAACAAGAATTTGTATCCACAGCTGCCAAACATTTGGGAATGTTCTTTTACTATTTGCAGTACAATGCAAATATATAAACATCAAATACACCAATAATACAGTCCCAGTTGTTTAAAACATCCATATTTGGTATTCAAAAGAAAGACACTGTACTAGCGTCTAAGTGACAACCACATTGCAATGGTCCATCATAGTGGACAAAACGACAATAGAAAATAAATTTGATTACTTTGTTCTCACCTACCGCTAGGGATGTAAGAAAAAATCTATTCTCGCGATAATCGCGATTTTTCATTTGCCGATACAGAATCGATTCAAAATATTTTTGAATCGATTCTTTTAGGGATGTGGAATTTTTAATAAAACGCACTTTTCTTACCTGCCAACGAGCCCGCGGAGCTCCGGTACAGGTGTTGGGTCCCCGGGCTGTATTCTTCTTACTTCCTGTTAGTCCGGCACGTCACATGGAGCTTCAGCCTATCACTGGCCGCAGCGATGTCCCGCCTCCGCTGGTGATAGGCTGAAGCTCCATGTGACGTGCCGGACTAACAGGAAGTAAGAAGAATACAGCCCGGGGACCGAACACCTGTACCGGAGCTCCGCGGGCTCGTTGGCAGGTAAGATAAAGTGCGTTTTATTTTATTTTGCAGCACCGGAGTACTAGATCGCCGCTGTCAAAGTTGACAGCGGCGTCTATTGGGATCTATGAATGCTCCCAGGTGGGCGATATATCGCGATGTATCGTCACCTAGACGGTATCGCGATATATCGCGATATATCGAATCGCCACACTGGTATCGCGATTCGAATCGAATCGCCAAATTCTTGGCAATTCACACCCCTACCTACCGCTAATACTATAGTTAAACTTATTTTTATTTTTTTATCTCCACATAAAAAAGGAATGAACATGATGAATGTGAAAGTGCTTAAAGGGGTACTCCCGTGGAAAACTGTTTGTTTTTTTTGTTTTTTTTAAATCAACTGGTGCTAGAAAGTTAAACAGATTTGTAAGTTACTTCTATTAAAAAATCTTAATCCTTCCAATACATTTTATGGGCTGTATACTACAGAGGAAATGCTTTTCCTTTTGGATTTCTCTGATGTCACGACCACAGTGCTCTCTGCTGACCTCTGCTGTCCATTTTAGGAACTGTCCAGAGCAGCATATGTTTGCTATGGGGATTTTCTCCTGCTCTGAACAGTTCCAAAAATGGACAGCAGAGGTCAGCAGAGAACACTGTGGTCATGACATCAGAGAAATCCAAAAATAAAAGGATTTCTTCTGTAGTATATAGCCCCTAAAAAGTACTGGAAGGATTAAGATTTTTTAATAGAAGTAATTTACCAATCTGTTTAACTTTCTGACACCAGTTGATTTAAAAAAAAAAAAAAGAAAGATGAGAAAAGATGAGTCATGCAGAGTAAGGAAACGCCCCCTCCAAAGCACAGGATGACAAACCAAATAAGCATCAGAAAGAAAGCATTTGTGAGTGAAATAAAGGTGCTAGACAGATAACATAGATAAGAAAGCTTTTTATTTTTTGTGGGATATGACAGGTACTCTTTAAACTTTTCCTAACTCTAAAAGAGGAAAAAAATTACCATTTAATTATCTTACATAACTGTGCAAATGTTTTAGGCAGGTGTCAAATTGGCTCCATTAATTATTCTGCAGCAGGAGAACGACTCCTAAATATACAACCTTTTTGATTATTTTCAGTGTAAAAAACTAACAAGGAGTCCTGGTAGTGAAGATTTGGTCTCCACAGAGGCCCCTGATCTCAACATCATGGAGTTTGTCTGGGATCACATGACGAGACAGAAATATTTGAGCAGGCCTACATCCACAGCAGAAGATGTTTGGAACAACCTTCCTGCCGAGTTCCTTAAAATCCTGTGTCAATATAGTTGCAAAAGTCTACCAATCTATGTGATAAGATGAGTAAACTACTTACACAATGCATCCTTTTTCTAAAATTGTTCATTTCAATAAGTAAAAACTATTTCTATCCACTGGAGTTAATAAAATCCTACATACAACAAACCATTTGCCTTTTAAATATCCCCCAGGATCGGTTTAGTTTTGGAATACAGTCATGCTCAATAAAGCTTTATACTGGAGCTCATTCCATTTCAGAGTAAAGTGACAGCCACACATAAAAACCAATACCCTTATATCGCTCTTAAGAGTCTGAAGAACACATTTTGTCTGATCTTTACATCACATTTGTTTGTGGGCCAGAAACTTCCCATAATCGGGCATCAATGCAACTGGACAAAAGTTGGCTTATGAAACATTTTATGAAACTACATTTACAAATTTAAAAAAAACCAGGGAATGTGTCACCTTAACCTAGATTTCTTTCTGATTAGTACCAGATACAGAAATTTGTAATTTTTTCTAATTTTCTAATTGGTTATTTTCTGATTGTAAATTTTTTTATTGCATTTTTGTACATTATTATGGGAGCAGCCATCTTGCCTGAGCTGTGTTTAAATAGGCACTGTCATCTCAACAAACTTTGCATAGATCAATAGCACAAGCGTATATAAGAAACCTTGTAATATATTGTATTAGACAAAAAGCTTCTTTCTCCTGTTTTCAAGCTTCTCCCCTCTCACTTTTCTCCAGAGAGACTGTATTCCTCTCTGAATAATCAGCTTAGTTTTGTCCTGTGTCTCCAAGACAAACAAAACAAGTCTAAAAAGGGGGAACCTGTAGAGCAAAAATCTGTTGAGAAATTCCATACAAGTTTTATATTGGCCAGAAATAGTGCTGCTCCTCATGTATACACAGGACAGCTTATCAGCATTTAAAGGGGTACTCCAGCGAAAAACATCTTATCCCCTATCCGAAGGATAGGATGTCTGATAGGACAAAGGATAGGATGCCACCACTGGGGACCGCCGCAATCTACAGCATGGCACCCTGGTCATCTGTGCACGGAGAGAACTCTGCTCCGTGCCGGATGACTGGCGACAACAGCTGCCACGCCCCCTCCATTCAAATCTATGGGAGGTGGCATGAAGGCTAGTATGCAGTCATGAATAGAGGGGACGTGGTGTGAAACACAGAAGCTCCAAGCTTCCGTGTTCCGGACACCGCCACTGACGGCCTGGGGATTGCGGGGGTCCCCAGCGGCGGGACCTCCACGATCAGACATCTTATCTCCTATCCTTTGAAAAGGGGATAAGATGTTTTTTGCCGAAGTACCCCTTTAAAGATATGCTCTACACCAGCTTCGATGGAAATAGGTGTCAACAGAAAGGAGAGACCATTCCACAAGGAGGGGGAGGCTGAGCTCTAAGATTCAGCTATTGTGACTATCCAGTATTGTCTATACACTGATGACATTTTGTTGTTTCAATCTCAGATTAGTTTTAGGCATAGTGGCCAAAATGAAAACTGCAAGATTTCAGGAATTTTTTTTTTTTTACATAAGTATAGTACAATGACAAATGAGGGGGAAAAAAATCACCAAAAATTCTCATAAAATATGTTTAACATATAAACTGGATTTAAACAATAAGTCATTTTCTGAAGACACGTTCCCTTTAATGATGCTCTAACATTAAAGGGGTATTCTCATGATTAAAAAGTTATCCCCTATCTGTTATTACTCAATAATTATACATTTTTTTTATTACTATGCATTCTTTCTGTGCTTTTAACTATTAGAAAAAATATATATATATAGTTTTGTGACAGTTTTTCTATCTGGTTTATGAATTAATCTACTATCTTAGAATTATCTGGTGTAAAAAATAATAATTCCCAACCAGAGCTGCTTATCTTTACACACAGATGTCAGTGGAGCCCTGCAGAGGGCAAAAATATCATAGCACAAAAAAAGTTATCAACCAAAATCTAGTTTAATGACCAGAGATGCAGAAGTAAAACTCGAGACAGTTTAGCATCTTAATATTGCAGGATTCGTTTTCTAATCAGTATCTTCACAGGGACCATGGTGCTAAAAGTCCTGCTTATTACTCTTCTATAATTATATTCGGAGCTCACAATATCACAAGGACTTTGGAGCAGGAAGATTATGTTTTACATGCTGGATCTCAAAGTGACAGCATTGTAAAGGGCTAAGTGCAAACCTAATCAAAACTCACAGTACGACGGGGGTGTGAGACACACAGCCAGACTCAGAAGAGAAGATCTTTATTATTCTCTGAATAAAATCTTCCCAAATATTATGGGACAAAACATTTTCCAACAAGACTAAGCCACCAAAGCTGATTTATTAATATGAAGTCTTCTCTATTTATACATTTGAAATAAATAAAAAAAAACACCACAACAATCTGGATTGCTATTTCTGTCAATGAACTAAGAGAGAATGTCTATTTTTGTTGTAACCTAGAATTATCCTGCCATAGCTCAAAATCCCATCACTCTTTATGTAAAAAATCCAATTCATTTGGTTTGGTCTTCTGCTTATGAAACCATTATAGTTGGGGAAAACTGACAATGTAATATGTAAGGGAGCTAGCTAACAAATGACTGTATTAATGGGGAGTAATTATATATCAACCACAGTAGAGATTTTTACAGCCATTATTGGGCAAACTTGGCCGCTAGCAGAGGTGTCTAATAGGTTCCCCCATAATAAAATGTAAGTTCAGCATCGGTGTGCCACTTGTTTCGCTTAGTCTGGCTCAGACTAATTCATAAGAATTAAGTTATCTGAAGACTGCTCCAGTCTAGGCGTATGCAAACTATTAGGTACTCTCTTTAAACCAGGCTCAAGAGCCAATTTGCATGTCATGCAACATCTGGTCATGCAAGGGATTGAAGACACATTTGCAAAAGTAAATCTAGGCTTATGTGTAGCTTAAATGGGCGCAGTCAGACACGAAAATTTTTCTATATGTTGTACATCTTGGCAAAACATTAAAGGGGTACTCCGCCCCTGGCATCTTATCCCCTATCCAAAGGATAGGGGATAAGATGTTAGATCGCCGCGGTCCCGCTGCTGGGGACCCTGGGGATCGCCGCTGCGGCACCCCGCCATCATTACTGCACAGAGCGAGTTCGCGCTGTGCGTAATGACGGGCGGTACAGGGGCCGGAGCAGCGCGACGTCATGGCTCAGCCCCTCATGACATCACGGCCCGTCCCCTTAATGCAAGTCTATGGCAGGGGGCGTGACGACCGCCACACCCCCTCCCATAGACTTGTATTGACGGGGGTGGGCCGTGACATCACAAGGGGCGGAGCCGTGACGTAACGATGCTCCGACCCCTGTATTGCCCGTCATTACGTGCAGACCGATCTCTCTCTGAGCAGTAATGATAGCGGGGTGCTGCAGCAGCGATCCCCGGGGTCCCCAGCAGCGGGACCCCGGCGATCTGACATCTTATCCCCTATCCTTTGGATAGGGGATAAGATGTCTAGGGGCGAAGTACCCTTTAAAGTTTTCTAATATTCTTCATAAGAAAATGTTATTTTCTTTTTATAGAAATCATGGCTTATAAAATCATGGCTTTGTCCAAGCTGAAGCACAGACATGGGCAAAGTCCAGTAAGTGAGGGTGGGCTAGCACTCCTGTGCTCTCTCCTGGCTGATAGGACGGGAGAGAACACAGAGGAGTACTATCAGACAGGAGAGAGCACAGAGGAGTGCTATCAGACAGGAGAGAGCACAGAGGAGTACTATCAGACAGGGGAGAGCACAGAGGAGGGATATCAGACAGGAGAGAGCACAGAGGAGTCCTATCAGACAGGAGAGAGCGCAGTAGTACTATCAGACAGGAGAGAGCACAGAGGAGTCCTATCAGACAGGAGAGAGCACAGAGGAGTATTAGCCCACCCTCACATACTGGACTTTGCCCATGCCGGTGATTCAACTTAGACAACGCCATGATTTTATAAGCCATGATTTCTATAAAAAGGTAGTACAATTTTCTTATGAAGTATATTAGAAAGTATATTAGAATGTACAACATATAAAAAGTTGTTGTATCTGACAGTGCCCATTTACAGTGTAAGTCCAGCATTGGTCTCCTGCCCATTCTGCAAAGATTGGTGCAGAGGCTGAGTGGTACAGTGACCAAACTTGCTGGACATTGTACAGAGAACTTTCTGAGCATCGCTTGGTTCTCTCAGCTTCAATCTTTGAAGAACAGGTGAGAATCCAATGCTGGACTTGCACTTTAAACCACACATTAAAATAGATTTACTGTTGAAAATTCTGGTGCAAAAACTTTTCTTGTATCACTTACGTAACTGAATGTGACATAGTGATGTTTCTTTCAGAAAAAGGGGGGGGGGGGGCATGGTATAAATGCACCAAAATGTAGACACTTGATCTGATTTGAAGTAAGCAACTAACAATTTGCCTAGGCTTAAACTGGACAAGTTATCACTGTTGATAAACCAGGCACATCTGAAGACTATCCGTCTAAGTTTCCACTGTCTAAGAATTGAACAGTTTTAGTAAATCGGGGGCAATGATTTTTAAATATCACGTCTAATAGGTGACAAAATTTAGATCTCTAAATCAATGTCCATCTCCTAAAATACTGTGTAAGATCTATACCTGGAGAATACTATACAAAAAATGGGTTGTGCAAGAAATGTGCAGGCACGCAAATACAGAGACTAGCGTAAATAAACAGTATTCAGACAGCACACAAAATATTTGGAGGACAGGGAGTACCTCATACGGTATATACAAACACTATAGTCTTACACACTTGTTTAGAGTACACTGTATGACACTATGGTGAAGTTACCAAAACATGACATTCCAGAAGGTCTTATCAGACCTCTGTGTAAACCGACATATTTGTTGGCTCATGTATACCAAATTCACCAACTTTAGTGGGCACAGAACTATTTTATTTAAACCAACAGAAATATTAATTATTTACCATCCATCTATTTGTTGGCATAATATATGTAAACATTACGGCCTTCGACTAAAATTTCCAAAAATGATAATACCTGCACCAATGTGAGGAGTACCCTCTATGGCACTTTCCTGAGCTAGATACCACCATTATTAAAAGCCAAGAGCCAGGCCTAAGGGTCACCACACATAAAATCAACCAAATTCACCAATTTTGGTAAGACCAGCCAAGTGCTTAATATGTTTGGGGGCTGATACATTTCTAAAGCCCAATCCTTTTATTCTCAGGAAGGAGTCTGGCAGCGGCTAACTCTCTTTCTCCATTCAGAAACATTTGTGTGTATGGTGTAAATGAGCCAAACTAATATTCCGCTAACAGCTATACGCATGGGTATGGTTATGTTAAAGCTGAACATGCATTTCCGATAACTGATGGCTATCTGTGCTTATCCACACATACTCAGGAAAGCATGCATGTAGCTCATGTTTTCTCCCTGAAAACAATAGGATCAGGCATGTTGAAATCCAACGAGTCTAACTCTTCTGTCCCTAAATATCTGCCATCGGGGAAGTGTCGGGAGACAAAAACATTAGTTGACCTTCAATCTAGTATTTATGCCCATCTTTAGCTTATCATTGGTTATCCATGCTTTGATCTTTTAAAGCTTTATTTCCTTTTTCATTACTATAGTGAAAATAAACACTTCAACGACCAGTCAAATCTAAAATCAAGATTGTGCATTGCCTTATCTATGTTGTGTCGCTTCTCTGCCTAAGCTAAAGCTCTTACTAAATGTGGTGTCTCTCACCTTCTTAAAATTATTTTTTTTAATCATCAGTTTCATCAACTTTCTCCGCACCGAGTCCACAATTTGTATTTGTTTTAGGACTGACTGATTTGCTGCAGGACTGCCTCGCTGACATTTCAAATCCTAGAAAATCAAGGTCTTTGGTCATCTGCAGGAGCTGCTGCCTTTCTATAATCCTTCTTTCTCTCTTCGATCGGCAGGTGAGGATCAGATGACAGTCCTGATCTGTGTGTTTCTGCATCATCTCAGCTGACATTTTAGCTTGGTTGCTCTTATGTAGTTTTAACCTTCCTGGTGATAGACACCTACCCATGTTTCTCAAGAACAGGCTTAAAGATTCTTTCCACAACCCAGCAATTCACCTTGATCATTGGAAACTGGATATTAAATATAGCTAAATGTCAAAGACACTAACGGTAACAGGAGATTTATCAGAATAGATTAAAGTGACACAAAATAGGAAAAATAACATCAAACGGAAGGAGGATCTCATGGAAAAATGAACTGTAATTCAATAATTCTAGCATAAAAAAGAAAAACAATGATAACGAAAAAGTGAAAATTTATTACACCTTTTATGAGATTTCACAGACGTTGGTCTACACTGAAATCTTCCCGGAAGTTGTAGAAATTTGCATTTTGCTAGGAAAATGATACAGACAAGTAACACATTATTATTATAGTGAAACTACACACTATTTTAGAATTGTGTTCTAAATAAATAAGGATTGGATTATCAAACACTAGATTAAGGGACTTCCATGGTAATTCACATTAAATAAACCAGTAAATCTGGTATCTATAGGTTCTATTTTTTGTTAGGTAGGTATCTCCTATTGAGACCATTTTTTATTTGTAAACTAATATGGACACCATTAAATCTCCTGAAGGAAAAGTTTCACTAGAGTTGACTGAGTCTACCATAACATTTACAGAACTTAATCATAATGAATCTGCTGTTGATTAATTTAGTCTGGTAAAAGTCGTTCCGCTTAGTAAGTGTGCCAAGTACCCGAAGAGGTTTGGAATGGAACTTTGGGCTGTCTCATTTCAGACTTCTCTGGAACACTCAGAAAACAGAACTTTTTACAAGACTAAATGACAACTATTTCAATAAACTTGGCTTTGGCAAATCTTACTGACTCACTCAACTCTGGTTGTCACTTGTAAATCTCACTAGTATGAAGTGATATAGGTGTGGAAAGTGAAGAGATCTGTTTTTCTAGAGTCAGGGAAATTAAGAAAACAAAGCATGTGGAGAATTGCCTAGAGTTTAGAGGAACATATATAACTAGTACAGAGCTGAGTATAGAACATTAAGCTAGCTCATATAACAATGAGTTTCATTAGTCAACTCAATAGACAATGGACAATATTGTTCAACAAGGTCATGGATACATCCATCCTTTTGGATGGTTCTATCATGGTAGTAGTGTAGTAAATTGCTGACTATCGGCTAAACCTCTGGTGTTGTGATTTATAACAAAAGTCATCATACAACAATGGCCTTGGCTGTCTTATCAGCCTTACTAAGCAACAAAGCTGTAAAAGTGGCAACAACTGCTGCTCCACGAGACCACCTGTGCCAGAGAAATATTGTAGATTTGCCATAGCCAAGGTGCATTCCTAATATGCTATCCTATATCTAACTTGTGACTGTTTACCAGACATTGCCTCTGCCTGACTCTTGTATACCTCACTGACTATCCTGTGCATTACCCGGAATACGAGTCATCCTACTGCTAATAGCAGATCTTAAAGGGGTATTCCGCCCATCTTATCACCTATCTAAAAGGATAGTGGATAAGATGTCTGATCGCGGGGGCCCTCCGCTGGGACCCTCCGCAATCTTCGTGCAGCAACCGCCATTCTGTGCCGGGCTGCTGCTCCAGACTAGGAAACCTCTGAGTTTCCGGGACTGGAGACGTGACGTCACACCACACCCCACCCCCTCCCATAGACATGAATGGAGGCAGCGTGGCGTGACTTCACGTCTCCAGTCCCAGAAACTCAGAGGTGCCGGCTGCTGCATGGAGACTGCGGGGGATCCCTGCGGCGTGCCTGGCGATAAGACAGCTTATCCCCTATCCTTTGGATAGGGGACAGGATGTCTATGGGCAAAATACCCCTTTAAGCTCTGTTACATCTTTACCTTGGGACTGCTTGACCTTTGCTGGGCTAAATCTTTTGCTGCTGACCAGCATCACCTATTGGAGCTGCTTTCTGCTACTGTTTGACCCACACTGGACTGTGCTTCCTCTCTTGCTATATCACCAGGCTGCTGACCTGTTCTACCTACCTTCCCTCTCTCTGCATCCCTAGTGCCTGGCATTGGGGCTGTCTGGCCTGCCTGCTCAGCCTTCGCCGACACCTGGAGCGCTCTTGGAACATTGACCTGGTACCCTTTGGCAGCAGAAGTCCAGCCTCTGCATCTTGGAGTGGGATAAAGGGTAAAAAAACTAGAGGATACTTAGACTCTGCTCCCAAGTTTTGCCCCAAGTCAAACCAGAAAGGTATTAAGGCAGGTCTACACCAACTTAGACATTACAAGTAATTGATAAGACAAAGCAAGTATTGGAATGTTGCATTTTGCCGAATATATTGCCCCTATATATCACAAAAATAAAACGTACAAATATGTATATAGTATCAAAAAATTGTATAAAGAAATAGCAATTCGCCATCAGTGTATGGCCACATATAAAGTTACAATATCACCACCTTAGGATAGGGATACGTTGTTGTAGCGCAACTGCCAATTCCCTCCTATACCTTGCTGTTGCGCATGCGGGATATTATAGTATTAATAGTATTAATGTATTGTGGTTTTAAACATTTAATGAGAGCCTGTCACCATGCACCCTCAGGTAGAATATAGTGCATGCGCGACATCCTCCCATCTAATGTGTGCCTAACATTAGAAGCCAATTGACGTGATAATTACTGTGACTGTCCTACCTACTCCAGAAAACGCAGCTGATAAGGAAGAATGTGTATGGTTCCCTATAATATCAAGGTTAATACATGATCAATTAGTGTGTGCGGCACCTGAGAATATATATTGCGCCCTGTGTACACATGCCTACATTTGTTGAATGATACAAGGAGGAATGTGATCACGTATGGGTGCTCTGTAGTGTTATTTAATAAGTGTGTGGAATAGTTGGTTATCGAGACTATTTATTTTTATTCCTATCTTGGTGGTGGTTTAGATGGGAGGATGTCGCGCATGCACTATATTCTACCTGAGGGTGCATGGTGACAGGCTCTCATTAAATGTCTAAAACCACAATACATTAATACTATAATAGCCCACATGTGCAACAGCAAGGTATAGGAGGGAATTGGTAGTTGCGCTACAGCAACGTATCCCTATCCTTAGGTGGTGATATTGTAACTTTATATGTGGCCATACATTGATGGTGAATTGCTATTTTTTTATACTATTTTTTGTTACTATATATACATTTTATTAGATGTGCACAAAGTTATGTTTTAAGGTTCCCTTTTTTAGTAATTTTTTTTGTGATATTATTTGGGAGACCTAACCCCATATTGATATATCAGTGAATTAAATATATATTTACATATATATATATATATATATATATATATATATATATACATATATATATATACACACATTATATATATATATATATATATATATATATATATATATATATATATATATATATATATATATATATATATATATATATACCGTATATACTCGAGTATAAGCCGACCCGAGTATAAGCCGAGACCCCTAATTTCAACCCAAAATCCCAGGAAAAGTTATTGACTCGAGTATAAGCCTAGGGTGGGAAATACATCATCCCCCCCTGTCATCATCCAGACCCGTCATTAACATCCTCATCATCATCACCGCCTGTCATCATCCAGACCCTCATCATCATCACCTGTCATCATCCCCTTGTCATCATCCCACACATCCCCCCTTCATCATCCCCTTGTCATCATCCCCACCCCCCTTCATCATCCCCTTGTCATCATCCCCACCCCCCTTCATCATCCCCTTGTAATCATCCCACACACCCCCTTCATCATCCCCTTGTCATCATCCCCACCCCCCTTCATCATCCTCTTGTCATCATCCCACACCCCCCCTTCATCATCCTCTTGTCATCATCCCACCCCCCCCCCCCCTTCATCATCCTCTTCTCATCATCCGCCCTCAGTGGTCTTCAACCTGCGGACCTCCAGAGGTTTCAAAACTACAACTCCCAGCAAGCCCGGGCAGCCATCGGCTGTCCGGGCTTGCTGGGAGTTGTAGTTTTGAAACCTTCGGAGGTCCGCAGGTTGAAGACCACTGCGGCCTTCGACATCATCCAGCCCCCTCTCACCCCCTTTAGTTCTGTACAGTACTCACCTCCGCTCGGCGCTGGTCCAGTGCTGCAGGACTGTCCGGAGAGGAGGTGGTCCGGTGGGATAGTGGTTCCGGGCTGCTATCTTCACTGGGGGCGCCTCTTCTCCACGCTGCGGGCTCGGAATAGAGGCGTTGCCTTGACAATGACGCAGAAGTACGTTGGCAATGAACGTACTTCTGCGTCGTTGTCAAGGCAACGTGACTATTCTGGAGCCGGGCCCGAAGCGCTTAGATGAGGCCTCCCCGGTGAAGATAGCAGCCCGGAACCACTATCCCACCGGACCACCTCCTCTCCGGACAGCCCTGCAGCACCGGACCAGCGCCGAGCGGAGGTGAGTACTGTACAGAACTAAAGGGGGGTGAGAGGGGGCTGGATGATGTCGAAGGCCGCAGTGGTCTTCAACCTACGGACCTCCGGAGGTTTCAAAACTACAACTCCCAGCAAGCCCGGACAGCCGATGGCTGCCCGTGCTTGCTGGGAGTTGTAGTTTTGAAACCTCTGGAGGTCCGCAGGTTGAAGACCACTGCGGGTAGGGAGTTCACTCGAGTATAAGCCGAGGGGGGTGTTTTCAGCACGAAAAATCGTGCTGAAAAACTCGGCTTATACTCGAGTATATACAGTATATATATATATATATATATATATATATATATATATATATATATATATATATATATGTGAGTGTGTACAGCAATTATTATTAAGATCTACAGAGACATATGAAGTCATTCGCAGTGATGTGGACAAGTATAACTTTTGCACTAGGGACCAAGACATTTCACATGAACAAGTTAATAATACATTAATATTAAGTTAACTTTACATGAACTATGCCAATACCATAAAAAAGCTAAAATATACCGCAACCAAAAGAAAGTAAAATTATACTAGAATCTCTAACATCCATTAATGCGTCTTTAGCCCAATCAATGTCTCCAACAGAGACTCCCACAGGGAAAACAAAAAACAGAAATGTTACTTGACTCATTTCCCTAGATGTTCCATGGGTCTGCAATGAAAGAGGTTAAATGCATACCATTAACCCCAGGATGGCTCGAGAAGAATTTTCCGATCATATGATTCTATCCTAATAAGAAAGCTCTGATTGTTGGGTTTTCTACAGTCCCGTCTCTTGTTATGGAACATGTATCCTAAACTACAAATTGCTAATAAGTTGACCTTTAACAAGAAAGGATGCTTGAAAATGTAAGAATATTAAAAGAGAGTGTGTGTCTGGGTATAGACTGTATTAGAATAGTTTAAAATAAATGTCTACAGTAAAGCAAAAGAAAATGGGGAACATTGTTGAAGCCATAAAAAGGCAGTATCATAATTAGGCAGAAGTCTACAGGTGTCATGCAAGTATGTTGTCCAAAGCACTTTAAGCCAGTCCAATGGTGTAGATTTGTGCCAGAGAAGTGCAAAAAATATCAAATGACAAATTCATGACGAGTTTTGAAATAAGTCTACACAAAGGTGCATAAAAAATTGCACCAAAGTATGCGCCCAATATCCACAATAAAACCAGTATACATCCACTGGGCACTGGGTTTCGTGCTATTCTTTGACCTTTTCTGGTAGGTTCTATCCTGCAATCAATATACTAGTTTATTACGGTAGTTCTTCTCCAAACTCTCTCCAAAGTATCTACATCCTTCTGGCCATACGGTCTCCAGTACTGCGCACTATATTCCATGTGAGATCTCACCAGAGATCCCCATACACATAAGACGGCAGGTCCTGCAGTTGTGCCTGATTTTTTTTCTAATGCTCTGGGCGCCCTAAGGCTCTGTTCACACTGCAGAATTTTTGCAAGAATTTCTGCATTGAAATCCATATGGAAATTCTGCATGTGTTTAAAGCCTATTCACTTCAATAGGATTCCTCAGTCACACAGCAGAATTTTTGCTGCGGCTGTTCTGCAGCTAAAATTCTGCTTTCTGCAAAAATAAAAGTCATGTTTTCTATTTTTGCGCAATTTGGCTGCGGAATTTGTGGGGAATTCACAAGGATTACATGTAGACTTTACTTTACCGGTTATTCAAGTGTAAAACTTTTTTTTTGTTTATCATTTAAAAATCATAACCCTTCCAGTACTTATCAGCTGCTGTTTGCTCCACAGGAAGTTCTTTTCTTTTTAAATTTATTTTCTGTCTGACCCCAGTGCTCTCTGCTGACACCTCTGTCCATGTTAGGAACTGTCCTGAGTAGGAGCAAATCCCCATAGAAAACCTATCCTGCTCTGGACAGTTCCTGACATGGACAGACATTCAAAAAGAAAAGAACTTCCTGTGGAGCATACAGCAGCTGATAAGTTCTAGATTTTTTTATAGTAATAATTTACTAATCTGTTTACCTTTCTGGAACCAGTCGATTAAAAAAATAAAAAAAATAAAAAAAAAAAGGTTTCCACGGAAGAACCCCTTTAAATTAAAAAAAAAAACACCTTATTAAGTGTACTGCGGAATCATGCAGAATTTGTGCGGAATTTCTGCACAAATTCTGCAAGATGTGGAATTCTGGTGTAAAAATAATGCTGCCGTGCCTTTTGAACGCAGATTTGTTATACAAAAATGTAGCGGTCTTGTTTAACTGAATGGTACTTGCAGAAATCCATTTGTTTCCTGACAAAACAAACCCATACAAATGAACAGGAAAAATGACAAGTAAAATGCCTTTCATCCCTGGACTGGTCTCCTCCCCGTGGATCTGATCACTTCCTGGTTTTCTCTTTGACCTGTGACCCTGCTGTTGCCAGGCCCCAGAGCACACACTTTCCACAATCCCCTTGCTTGCATACACAGTAGAGTCGAAGGCTAATTTCACAATGCGTTGTGGTTTCACCCGTTGTAGGTCTGTTCGGTTTTGTATTTATTTATTTTTTAGCGCTAAATGTATTTAGAACGGGTCAGGGCACAACTGACACTATTTTTTTCTTCACTCAACTCCACTGGCCGACAGAGCTCCCTTTACTGGAGTACAAAGGCACTGTGAACGAGACCTAACTGAGCATGCCTGGCCATCTCCGTGGATGCCCTAAGGTGGTCGGAACCAAGGGTAACAGGGCAAAACAAAGCAGACACATGGTGGCTTAATTAGTATATATCACAAATAGTAAATTTTCAGAAATGCTTGTATGTTAGAAATATATTTCATTTAACATAATTCATCAGTTTAGATCCATTTATCTTCATGGAAAACCCCCTTCCCGCTATAAAATGTATGCATACGTCCCAGCACTCGACACGTTCACGCGCTGGGACGTATGCCCTAGCGATCTCCTGCACTGCCGCGGGCAGCGCAGGAGATCAGCGGAGTAGCCAGCTGTCAATCACAGCTGGAGGCCAGCCGCAGCTACTGGAGATGCGATCACGCCGATCCCGGCAGCATTAACCCCATAGATGCAGTGATCAATCCTGATCACGCATCTACGGTGTTGACAAGGGGAGCACAATACGATCGCGGGTCGCCATTGGTTGCTATGGCAGCAGGACAGATTACCTCCTGTCTGCCTTCTACGGCAGGCTGGAAGGGACAGGCTGTAGCTGATCAGGTCATACTATGCTGCAGTACAAATGTATGGCAGCATAGTATAACCTGTAAAAAACTTAAATAAAAAGTTCTTAAATTAAAGTATGAAGTGTAAAATTTTTTTTTTATGCCCCTTTCCCAATAAAAGCCCTGAATTACCACCAAAAAGATCAAAAACACAAATATACATTATAGGTATTGCCACATCCGTAATGATGTGTACTATAAAACTATAACGTAAATCATCCCGCACGGTAAAAAAAAAAAAAAAAAAAAGCGCAAAATTTGCCAGTTTTGGTACAAATAGCAGAATAAAAGAGATCAAAAGGTAGCCATGTATCGCAAAAATTATACCAATGGAAAGTACAGCTCATCCCGCAAATAAAAATAAGCCCTTACTTAATGGCGTCAGAAAAAAGTTACGGCTGTTGGAAAATGAATGGCAGAAAAATTATTTTGCTCAGAAAAGGAAAAAAAACATAGAAAGCTATATAAAATGGGTATCGCCATAATCGTACTGACCCACAGAATAAATATCATCACTTTTACCGCGCAGTGTACACCATAAAAAAAAAAAAAAAAACACCAGAAATTTTCCAGTTTTTCACAATATTTTGGAGTTTTTCACAAAAAATTCTGCGTGTCAACAAAAAATGCTACACTTGTATAAAGCACAATATTTCACGAAAAAACAATATCAGAATTAGTGCTGGGCGGTATATCGGTTCATATCAAATACCGACATTTTTTTCCCTCACGATATGGATTTTTCCCATACCGCAAGACCGGTTGGGCCCCTCCCCCCCAGGAATTACTTAATTATCAGCCGCAGCACGCTGTCCCCACATCGGGGAACCAATCATATATGACCCGCGGGCACTGTTCTGCTTCTCTTCCCCCTCGGCCGCCTCCTTAGTGCGCTCAGCCTATCACCAACCGAGGCAGGACATCGCTGCGGCCGGTGATAGGCTGACTGCTCTGTGACGTTCCCATCCCCAGCGTGAGGCAGTTATCGGAGCAACAGGGGAAGATGAGTTAAAGTTTATTTTTTTTGTTTATTTTTTCAGCCCGGGCACAAGGAATATGGAGTACACTACAGATTTCTAGCGCCGGCGACCCGCAACTCACAGGAGGACAAAGTGACATATAATTAGTTCCCCGGGGGACAGCGCAGCGCTGGGCTGATAAATCGGGGGTAGGTCACATGATTGGGGGGTGGAAAATACCGTTAAATACCGTGGAACTGCCATAACTTACAAAAATACCATGATGCACATTTTTGGTCATACCGCCCAGCACTAATCAGAATTGCTCCACTCAGAAAAAGCATTCTAAAGTTATTGACATTTAAAGAGACACATGTCAGATAAAAAAAAAAAGAGCCTGGTCATTAAAGCGTACCCGTCAGATCCAACCAAATTGTTATATATATATATATATATATATATATATATATATATATAAATATATATATATATATATATATCAATCACTCAGTAGCTAATCCTGACCATGTACATCTAATTTTTATGTGTCTAGCACCTTTATTTTTTATTACACTTTTAATTTAGCTCACTAGTCTGAATTCCTCTCAAATGGAAGGGGCGTGGCCTCACTGTGCAGGTCTCCACCCCTCCCTCAGTATGATGTCTGCTCACATCTCCCCTAGCATTAGCAAAACTACAACTCCCAGCTTGTCCTCACTGACTGTAGCGGGACACAAGATGACAGTGGGAGGATTTTTCCTCCAGCTCTGAGCCCTGCGCTCACAGCTGTCAATCAAGGAAGTGTGTCCATGACGTAGGTGATGATGCATGGACACAGCAGGACTAGTGTGTGTACAAGCAGGCAGGGGGGGGGGGGGCAGTTGTTTAGAAAATGTTCAGTATTTCATACTGAAAAAGCCAATGAAGGCAATTGCAAAACCTATTGCTTTACAACATACCAACATTTTTTGTATCTGACAGTGCCCATTTAAGGTAAAAATGGGTCCATCTATAAGGGGTTAACAGTCCTTAAAAGAGTACTCCGCCCCTAGACATTTGATCCCCTATCCAAAGGATAAGGGACAAGATGTCCCACCTCTGGGAAACCCTGCGATCTCTCCTGCAGCAATCCCTGTCAACTGCTGCACGGAGCGAAGTTCGCTTTGTGTCTGATGATGGGCAATACAGAGGCCGGAGTATGGTGACGTCACAACCCCACCCCCTTGTGACGCTCCCTCCCACTGACTTGTATTGAGGGGGCGGGGTCGTGATGTCATGATACTCCGGTCCCTGTATTGCCAGTCATCAGGCACAGAGCAAACTTTGCTCCATGCAGCAGATGACAGGGGGTGCTGTAGGAGAGATCGCGGGGGTTCCCAGCAGTGGGACCCCTGCGATCAGACATCCTATCCTTTGGATAGGGGATAAGATGTCTAGGGTCGGCGTACCCCTTTAATTCTGGGGTCTGGACCTTTTGACTCTTCAGTGATATCAGCACAGTTATGGAGATTTAAAAGTAAAAAAAATGCATAATGCAGGTTTATACAGTTAGTTCAGAACAATCTTGGAAAGTTTAGCTAATTCCTATTTCATCAGGTGGATTCTTCTCATAAAACATATATATTCACTATTTAATAAGACATAAGCTGTTTTTTACAGAAAATGGAAAGTGGATATACATAATAAATATATAAAGTAAAATGTTTTCTATTGCGATTTAACTCTATAAAATATTTACAGCACAATATAACAAAAAAAGACACTAATATATTGCATTATTTAAGTAGACATATGCATTAATGCACAGTTATACACCATAGACATCTCGTCAACCAAAATCTATTTTTTCGTACAACTTAAAATCAATATTTTGTACATAATCTAGTTACTAAAGTCACAGTACAATGTATTAACAGCTACACATACTGATGAGCTCCATAGGGAGTAACATGTCTCAGTTCTTTCACACACACGCCAGTGTCCAGTATGTAGAACTGTATATTAATTACAATTAAGTGTCATCTGACAACCCCATGGAATTCTAGCCATGACTTGGAACGCGGACTCTCAATTAGAATTAGGGCTGCCTGGAGCCATGTTTATCACCACTGACAATACTCTAACACAGGCAAGAAAAGTGTAGCCAGGAAAATTCATTATCATTACCTATCATTTCCTGTACAGTACAATTCCCATCACACGGCTAAATACACAGAATTACAATCAGATCTTCCTACCGGTCAATGAACATACAGTTCATAAAAAAAGCTACATGTAACATCCTTAAAGGGGTACTCCGGTGAAAACCTTTTTTTTTTTTTTTTTTTTTTTTAAATCAACTGGTGCCAGAAAGTTAAACAGATTTGTAAATTACTTCTATTGAAAAACGCTTAATCCTTCCTGTACTTATTAGCTGCTGAATACTACAGCGGAAATTCTTTTCTTTTTGGAACACAGAGCTCTCTGCTGACATCATGAGCACAGTGCTCTCTGCCGACATCTCTGTCCATTTTAGGAACTGTCCAGGGTAAAAGGAAATCCCAGAATATGATGTTTTGGACAGTTCATAAAATGGACAGAGATGTCAGCAGAGAGCACTGTGCTCATGATGTCAGCAGAGAGCTCTGTGTTCCAAAAAGAAAAGAATTTCCGCTGTAGTATTCAGCAGCTAATAAGTACAGTAAGGATTAAGATTTTTTAATAGAAGTAATTTACAAATCTCTTTAACTTTCTGGCACCAGTTGATGTAAAAAAAAAAAGTTTTTCATCGTGTTAAAGGGGTACTCTGATTGAATTTTTTTTATTTCATATCAACTGGCTCCAGAAAGTTAAAGAGATTTGTAAATTACTTCTATTAAAAAAATCAGCATTTGTGTTCCTGTGGATAGGGGATAAATGTTCTGTATTAGAGTTCCCCTTTAAAGGGGTATTCCAGGCCAAAACTTTTTATATATATATATATATATATATATATATATATATATATATATATATCTCAACTGGCTCCGGAAAGATAAACAGATTTGTAAATTACTTCTATTAAAAAATCTTAATCCTTCCAATAGTTATTAGCTTCTGAAGTTAAGTTGTTGTTTTCTGTCTAACTGCTCTCTGATGACTCACGTCCCGGGAGCTGTGCAGTTCCTATGGGGATATTCTCCCATCATGCACAGCTCCCGGGACGTGACATCATCATTGAGCAGTTAGACAGAAAACTTCAGAAGCTAATAACTATTGGAAGGATTAAGATTTTTTAATAGAAGTAATTTACAAATCTGTTTAACTTTCCGGAGCCAGTTAATATATATAAAAAAATGTTTTGCCTGGAATACCCCTTTAAGATCTGAGAGCGCTTCCCCCTTAACTGTGGAGGAAGATGTGCCTTGTTCTTGTAGGTAAATTAAGCCTCTCCTGACGCAGCAGTGGATGCGGTTGAATGATAGAGATGGCAGATTTAATAGCTCTACTTTCTCCCAACAATGATTCGAGGAAATGGTTACTGTTAAGTGCATCACAAAAACTGGGCTTCCCAGAATACGCCGCGAGGAGATGAATACAATGAGTAGTAGTATTGGAACGGTTGCTGTTGTCATCGCTCTTAATTCAGATTGGAGTATCCATTATTTTTATGATTTCTAATGCCCGTAGCTACGTACAATTAATACAATTTATGTAGGATTGGTAACTGGTGATACTACCACAACTGTGGTCCTCCAAATGTTGCAAAACTACAACTCCCAGCATGCCCGGACAGCCGACGGCTGTCCGGTCATGCTGGGAGTTGTAGTTTTGCATCATGTGGAGGTCCACAGTTTTTGCTAATGCATTTTTTTTTGACAAATATTATCATCACAAAATTGCTGCCTATTGGGCTTCTGCCGCTCAGCTCCCACTGGAGTGAATGACAGCTGAAGTGCAGTAACCTGGTGCCACCACTACACAATGTACGGCGCTGTCTGCTTTCGCTTCTACTCTTTCTGTACAGTGGTGACCAAACATTTTGAGACTGACACGAATTAGGATTTTTACAGAGTTTGTTGCTTCACTTTCAAGGGTATGTTTACATGGCGGAAATTTCCATGCAGAATTCCGCCGGCATATTCCGCACCGACATTCTTCTGCAGAGCCCCACTGATTTCAATGGGATTCTGCTAAACTATATCCGCCAGTGTTTTCTGGGCAGACATTCTGCACTTTATCAGCCGTGTGAGACTGCCTTAGTCAGATGTTTCTATGGTACAATTACAAGTATAGTAAGGGAACTTAAAGGGGTTATCCAGGGGAAAAACTTTTTTTTTTATATATCAATTGGCTCCAGAAAGTTAAACAGATTTGTAAATCACTTCTATTAAAAAAAAAATCTTAATCCTTTCAATAATTATCAGCTGCTGAAGTTGAGTTGTTGTTTTCTGTCTGATGACAGTGCTCTCTGCTGACATCTCTGCTTGTCTCGGGAACTGCACAGACTAGAAGAGGTTTGCTATGGGGATTTGCTTCTAAACTGGGCGGTTCCCGAGACACGTCATCAGAGAGCACTTAGACAGAAAAGAACAACTCAACTTCAGCAGCTCATATGTACTGAAAGGATTAAGATTTTTTAACAGAATTAAAGGGGTATTCCAGGCCAAAACTTTTTTTTTTTTATATATATCAACTGGCTCCGGAAAGTTAAACAGATTTGTAAATTACTTCTATTAAAAAATCTTAGTCCTTACAATAGTTATTAGCTTCTGAAGTTGAGTTGTTGTTTTCTGTCTAACTGCTCTCTGATGACTCACGTCCCGGGAGCTGTGCAGTTCCTATGGGGATATTCTCCCATCATGCACAGCTCCCGGGACGTGACATCATCATTGAGCAGTTAGACAGAAAACTTCAGAAGCTAATAACTATTGGAAGGATTAAGATTCTTTAATAGAAGTAATTTACAAATCTGTTTAACTTTCCGGAGCCAGTTGATATATATATAAAAAAATGGTTTTGCCTGGAATACCCCTTTAATTTACAAATCTGTTTAACTTTCTGGAGCCAGTTGATATATATTAAAAAAAAAAAAAGTTTTTTTCCTGGATAACCCCTTTAATGGTCTAGGTTCACACTTGCATCAGAACTCTGATCGGAAGTATTCATTGCACATTCTATTCACTTTGCAGGCCCTGCAATACTGCAAGCAGTAATTTTTTGCATGGCTAAATACTGCTAAATAAAACAGGCAGACTGACCTCAAACAGAAGCCAAACGCAAGTGTGGATCTAGCCTTAGCAGAATATATATATATATATATATATATATATATATAGATAGATAGATAGATAGATAGATAGATAGATGTGTGTGAGTGTGTGTAAAAATAAAGTTAAAAAAAAATGTAGCTAAATATAATTCACTGCTAAATAAACCAGATGGACTGTTCAACTCAGTTTCCTGACCCCAAAAGGAACCCAAATGCAAGTGTGAACCTGGCCTTAGCAGAATTACATATATATGTGTGTGTGTGTGTAAAAATAAAGTAAAAAAAAATAAAATGCAGCAAAATATAATTCAATGTAATTCACTAAAAGATCACCAGAGTGGAAATCTAATTAGTGGTAAAGTGCCATTAGTATAAGATGTTCAATTAACATGGGCAGGGATTAGCGCTATGTACAATGACAGATTAACAATCATGGATGGATTAAATGATGTCTGCAAACCGCCAGCACAAAATAGGTCTGCTCATATCTATCTGCAGGTCATCTATGTAGCAACACATTAAACCGGTGTCCTTCATTTAATAGTGATGTTCACAGGCCTTATATCTTCTTCATATAATGCGCTGCAGAAAGTGCAGATATAAATTGTTATTCCAAACTACCATCGTACAAAAATTAAATAATATCTATGCATAAAGTTTTAATTCTGCCAAAAAAATACAAGAACACACCCACAGAACAGATGGGATCATTTTATCAAAACAGACCACTACCTGCCTAAGTGTATAATACTATTACTTTAATAAGTCATTCTTCATAGGATTAGAAATCACGACAATATACAGTAAAACCAATAACCTATAGAGCTACATTTTTAGGTCCCTGTTTAAAAATTATTAAAAATATTGTTCTAAAAATATAAATTTCATTCAATACAATTTTCAGTGAAAAAACGCTATAGTCTCAACATGCTGCAATTTTGAAATAACTGCCAAGGAGCTTAAAAACGCCAAAGGGATAAAAAATTTTTTTTTTTTTTTTTTTTTAAAAGCCAAACTGAAAAACGCTAATTGGAAAAGGCATTTTGCGTTTTCCTATTGACTTGCAGTTACCATCTGGCTGCAGTGTTTTTTTCACTGAAAAAACACCATGGGGCAGGTGGAAACAGCCTCAGAAAGTGAAAATGAAAACACCATTGCTAAAAATAGCTGTGGTGGAAAGAACTTAAAGGGGTACTCCGGCGGAAAAAAATTTTTTTTTTCATATCAACTGGCTCCAGAAAGTTAAACAGATTTGTAAATTACTTCTCTTAAAAAAATCTTAATCCTCCCAGTACTTATCAGCTGCTGTATGCTCCAGAGGAAGTTGTGAAGTTCTTTTCTGTCTGATCACAGAGCTCTCTGCTGACACCTCTGTCCATGTCAGGGACTGTCCAGATTAGGAGCAAATCCCCATACCTCTCCTGCTCTGGACAGTTCCTGACATGGACAGAGGTGTCAGCAGAGAGCTCTGTGATCAGACAGAAAAGAACTTCACAACTTCCTCTGTAGCATACAGCAGCTGAGAAGTACTGAAAGGATTAAGATTTTTTAAGAGAAGTAATTTACAAATCTGTTTAACTTTCTGGCACCAGTTGATTAAAAAAAATTGTCCACAGGAGTTTTTTTTTTTAATGTAACTATATGGTTGATCTCCATCAATTACTGATTGTTGGAGTGCAGACATAAGAAACCCCCGTCAATCAGTTGTTCACTGCCCCACATTATATAGTGTACGGGGCCGGAAACCCAGGACCATTAATTGTATAGTGGTGGTGCTGGGAGCCAAGATACAGTTCCCTAGTACCTCCACTAAAAAGAAATGAATAGCTCAGGGCTTATACCCCATTTTACTTTTGAATATAGGGCACCCAACAGGTGATTGGCAGGGGTATCGGGTGTCAGCACCCTGCCAATAAGTGATTAATAGCCTATTGAATGGATAGGCCCAAAAAACCCTACCAGGGTACAGTCACACATGCCGTATTTTGCTGCCCATTGACTTCAGGGGGAAAAAGAAAAGCACTCAGGCCTGTGAAACTTTTTGGAGGTCAATATTTTATTTTTTTACTTTATTAAAAAGGAAAAATAAATGATGATTTGTCAATTCAAACCAAATGTGGGTTGGAAGGAACCATCCCATGAAAATATATGAGTTCTTGAGGCTGGCGAATAAGCAGTGAGTAAACCTGATGAGCGCTTTGTGCATCTCCTCACAGTGCACATTAATTATACCTTTAGTCATCTCCTCGCCTCATATGGTTCAGTAAGATATCTGCTAATAGCACGGTTTTACTTCAACAGAATGGCACATCTGCAATTGCATTTGTCAACATCTATGTAACCGAGAAGGATTATATTAATTTCACCCCTAGCAAAAAAATAAAAAAGTAAAAAATAAAAAAGTAAAAAATAAAAAGGGGGGGGGGGGGGAGGGTGAGAAATAACTAGTTACATTGATCACAGCCGACACAAGGAGCTGTTTCCCAGCAACAATATAATACTTTTCATTATTCCCAGAGAACACGGATTTGTGTATTAGATCCAATATGACTTCCGTATGCTCGGGGGGATAGAATCCATGAGCTTCCTTCTCACGCAGACTGTACATGGTGTGATGTACAAGCTGCTGTATTAACACCATTATTTATTTGACATGTTGCCAACACCTTGGATAGGGAGATAGGGAGAGGGAACAAGACTATTTCGCTCGGCCCTGGAATTTGCAGGTAAGCAGAGAAGTAAAATCTTCAGATAATTGGGTTAGCAGCGGGTAATAATGTGTGACCCTATTGTTGGAGCGGGAGGTGTTGTTGGGAGAATGAATCAACTGATACTAATGGATTTAAAGTGGACCTGTCAGCAGGTGTTTAGGGTGTAAGTTAAGGATATGGCTGTATAGGGCTTATGATCCTGTATCCGTACGTACGTATAGATAATTGACTCCTCCAAAGATATCAGGGTAAAACAATATGCAAACTAGGTTTTGGAGCCCACTGAGCGTTCCCCTCCATTGCTAGAGCCCAGCATAGTTCAGCCCCTTCACCAGTTAGTGACTCCCCTTTGTGGTCACCTCCTCTACATCCCTGACTGACAGCAGTCAAAATGTGCAGGACTCTAGGAGCCAAGGGGAACAGAACTCTAATTTACATTTTTTTTAACTCTAATATCTCAGCCATGGAGGGGTGAATTTACTAATATGAGGTATGTGCAAATGTAGGGTCAAAGGCAAAATACATCCCTATATATCTAAGATTTATGGAGGTCCCAGTGCCCTATCCCACCTCTGGGACCCTGGCCACATAGTCACATGCAGTGGTCATGTATATGACTTTCTACTGAAGTCTGTGTAAGTTATAGAGACAGTCCATAATGTAACATCCTCCAAAAGATAGAGGTGATTCTTCCATCTGCTCATTTGCAAAAAAAAAAAATGTAAATGCGGATAGAGAATTGATAATTGAAATAAATAAACTACAATTTAAATTAAAAGATATGACTGGAATCCTGATGAGAAGCCCAATCTAGCCATGTGCTTATTTTCCTTAATGTTTTCGTGCTGACAGGTCCCCTTTAAGACGTGTTGACTGGGCCAGTCAACAAGTTGTTACATCCCCAAGAAGGACGTTCGGAGTAGATAACAGAATAAATCTTCCTGCTGCCATATATCAGTAACTACATTCCATACTCTCTATCCTACTACCCCTCTTATTACTTTATACCTTCATTTGACTTTTACTATTAATTGTTATAGCTGGTAACCTCCATATATTTTACACCTTCCCACTACCTGAATGGCTATTTTTTCCAGACTTAACTATCTTTTATTTTACCCAAATTTAAATTTTTTTTTTTTACTAGTGTGTCTTTAATACAGTGGTCCCTCAAGTTACAATATTAATTGGTTCTGGGACAACCATTGTATGTTGAGACCAGAACTCTATGGAAACCTGGAAATTGGTTCTAAAGGCACCAAAATGTCATCCAAAAATAGGAAAAAGTGAGAATTAAATAAAAATAAGTAGATAACTAATATAGATAAAGCAAATCCTTACATAATCCTTAAAAGTAATAATCCTTAAAAGTAATAAAGGGAGCTGTAATCACTGTCTATGTCAGTGTTTCCCAAGCAGGGAGACTCCAGCTGTTGCAAAACTACAACTCCCAGCATGCCCGGACAGCCAAAGGCTGTCCGGGCATGTTGGGAGTTGTAGTTTTGCAACAGCTGGGGGCACCCTGCTTGAGAAGCACTGGTCTATGTAGAGGACAGGAGCTTCTTTGGGGTCCTGTACAGTACACACAGTGTCCTAAAAAATTAACATGGAGCCGCCCTCACCTGGTGTCCAAAGGAGCAGCTAATTCTGGTACAGGTAAAGGGTACAGAACATGTAATACCTCCCTGTACTATAGGAGGCGCTACCAGCCACCAGGCAGTGCATATGCTTCAGTAATAAAGGCAAAGAGTAGTACAGAACATGCAATACCTCCCTGTACTGTAGGGGGCGCTACCAGACACCAGTCAGTGCATATGCTTCAGTAATACAGGTAAAGAGTAGTACAGAACATGTAATACCTCCCTGTACTGTAGGGGGCGCTACCAGACACCAGTCAGTGCATATGCTTCAGTAATACAGGTAAAGAGTAGTACAGAACATGTAATACCTCCCTGTACTGTAGGGGGCGCTACCAGACACCAGTCAGTGCATACGCTTCAGTAATACAGGTAAAGAGTAGTACAGAACATGTAATACCTCCCTGTACTATAGGGGGCGCTACCAGCCACCAGTCAGTGCATACGCTTCAGTAATACAGGTAAAGAGTAGTATAGAACATGTAATACCTCCCTGTACTGTAGGGGGGCACTACCAGACACCAGTCAGTGCATACGCTTCAGTAATACAGGAGTTTTACCAGTGAATGCCCATTCTGATTGGTCAGTTCATTGACATGTTTCACAGATCTGTACTGTCTGTACATTGTATGTTGAGTCTGGTTTCAACTTACAGTGGTTCAGAAAAGACCATTGTATGTTGAAACTATTGTATGTGGAGGCCATTGTAAGTTGAGGGATCACTGTACAGTGGCACGGACATATACAGTACATTAAACACAATTCGGTAGGCTTCTTGGGAATTGCCTATGGTCTCCATACATTCTCTTTCTCCCAGCAGCTAATATATTCCTGTGAGTGTAGGATGGATTAGTCACACACGGGCTTACTGTAATTACCACAGTGGATTCTGGGCACCGAGCCACAGTAACAGGTGCACACGAGTTACGTTATAAGGGACACAAGTGGTCTTAGCTTACTGTGAGTAACCCCCTGAAAAGTGCTGCACCCTAAAAGCCTTTCTGCTAATATGGTGTGTCTTTATATCATCTTTTTATCTGTGTGCATTGAAATAATATTAAAAATATCTTACTTATCAGCAGTAAAAATAATTTTAGATAAATCCCAAGACCTGCTGCAAGTACGGAGACAATAATGCAATGCACCATAACAATTGCTGGTAGATAGCTGGTTGTTGATCTATGGATAGATTGGCCCCCCAGTGAGGATGGATGGAAAAACACTGCGTGCAACTAGTACAATCATGTTGGAGACAACTTTCTATACATATGTAAACACATAGGGGGAGATTTATCAAAACTTGTGTGGAGGAGGAGTGGTGCAGTTGCCCATAGCAACCAATCAGATCGCTTTTTCCATTTTTACATAGACCTGTGAAAAATGAAAGAAGCAATCTGATTGGTTGCTATAGGCAACTGCACCCCTCTTCCTCTACACAGGTTTTGATAAGTCTCACCCATACTGTACATAGTCTTTAATGCAACAGTATCTACTTCGGTGGAAGAGGAACGGTGCCAGATAGAGATGAGCGAACTTACAGTAAATTTGATTCGTCACAAACTTTTCGGCTCGGCAGTTGATGACTTATCCTGCATAAATTAGTTCATCTTTCAGGTGCTCCGGTGGGCTGGGAAAGGTGGATACAGTTCTAGGAGACTCTTTCCTAGGACTGTATCCACCTTTTCCAGCCCACCGGAGCACCTGAAAGCTGAACTAATTCACGCAGGAAAAGTCATCAACTGCCGAGCCGAGAAGTTTGTGACGAATCGAATTTACTGTAAGTTCGCTCATCTCTAGTGCCAGATAGATAGTGGCAGGATCCGAAAGGAGAGTGTTTGTGAATTATCCTACAATATAAATGGTGATGCAGGGACACAAGATTATTCTACCCGATCCAATTGTAATTGTAACAACCGGATTGGCAAACAAGTATCTTTTTGGCTATGGTATCTTTTTAATATGTGATCTGTTTAATTCCCAGCTTTATATAAAGAAGGAAGATAGCAGACTGCACTCACCATGCATATGAAGGCTTTATTGTGGCAGATAAAGCATAACCATTAACAGCAGAGGACAGGGGCGCAGGACAGAGGACAGGGGCGCAGGACAGATCCGCTTTGCGCGGCTGGGCGCGCTTCCACAAGCTGACACTTGGCGTCTCATCTGGCGCATGCACCAGATATGTGGGAAACACCAGAAGGATTTCCATGGTAACATGTAAACAACTAGCGTCATGTGATACAAAGTACATAGAACGTAAGTGCAACTGAAAACAACTATGAAGACAAGCAAGGTATAACAATGTAGCACCTAAGGTTACAAAAACGGGACAAGCTTGTTGCTATCGTTCAAACCCAGTGCTCCTGTAGCGTCTAGTTGAACAATCCATTTGGCTTCCATCTGTAAAAGGATGACATATCAGTCCCCTCTGTGCGGGGGTACATTCACTCTCTAGAGTCCTGAAAATCGTAGAGAGCTGCAATCTCCTCCGTGCCATTCTCTTATGTGGACAATTAAACTAGGAGCACCAGCTCCAGTCTGTATGGAGCGAAAATGCTCACGAATGTGGACATGGAGCTGTCTGATGGTTTTGCCCACATAAAAGAAACCGCACGGGCAGAATAAAGCGTACACAACGAAAGTTGTGCGGCAAGTAATGAGGTGATTCACCGTGTGTGTATGGCTGCCTAATTTCACAAGTCGACATGATACATTATAGGAACAAAGGGAGCAGGTTCTGCAAGGAAAATTACCTTTCGGTAAAGCTCTGGTTGTTTTTACTCGTTCAAGGGCATCATTAATGATGGCACTGGGATAGCCTCTTTGTGCTAATCGGGAACACAAATCCTTGGCTTGTTCTTCAAACACTTTTTGGTCACTATGTATTCTTTTCAGGCGAAGCAGTTGTGAATATGGAATGCCTTTCTTTACATGCAGTGGGTGGGAGCTCGAGAAATGGAGAAGAGCACTGCGAGCAGTAGGTTTACAGAATCACATAGTCACTAAACTGTAGTCAATGACTTTTAACTTCACATCAAGGAAGTAAAAAAACAAGTTCTCTTTTTTGGAGACATTCAGAAAAGAAACTCAATTAGAAAAATCCACCTCTGTGCCATTGTGGCAGGGATCGGCTTTGTGACTGAATCTTTGTACCAGTATATGGAATGGTTACTTAAACCCCTCCTTCCCTCTACCCCCACATACATAAAAGATACGGTGATCTTTTATGACATCTAGAGGGATTCGGTTAGCAGGAGAGCTACAGACTCGCTTCCACAGACATTGAGAGCCTGTCCACCCGTATCCGTCATGATGCGGGTGTACAGGCTATCCGCGAGTTCCTCCTTGAGACCGACAAGACTCCCCAATTCACTAATTTTGTTTGTGACTCTTTGCGTTTTATCCTATCCCACAAAGAGTTGAAGGACAACGAGGACTGGTATAGGCAGGTGATTGGTACTGCCATGGGCACGCCGGTCTCCTGTACCTATACCAACCTGTTCCATGCTATCCTTGAACAACATTACGTTTTTTCTTTCATCAATCCTGTCGTCAAACACATAAAAATGTTTAAGTTTTGTTGACGATATTTCAGTGGTGTGGGATGGAACAGAGGCTGATTTTTCTAATTTAGTTTATTTTTTGAATGTCTCCAATAAAGAGAACGTGTTTTTCACTTAGGTGTTTGGTGGTCAAGAGCTCGACTTCCTTGATGCGAAGTTAAAAGTCATTGACGACAGTTTAGTGACTATTGGATTCCGTAAACCTACTGCTCGCAATGCTCTTCTCCATTTTTCGAGCTCCCATCCACTGCACCTAAAGAAAGGCATTCCATATTTACAACTGTTTTACCTGAAAAAGGATAAAAAGTGACCAAAAAGTGTTTGAAGAACAAGCCAAGGATTTGTGTTCCCAATTAGCACAAAGAGGCTATCCCAGTGCCATAATTAATGATGCCCTTGAACGAGTAAAAACAACCAAGAGGGCAGACTTGTTTAAATCAAAATGTAGAAACCATACCCAAGCCAAAAGATTTACCTTCTCCCCGGACAACACCAATTTGAACACTGTGGTATCTAATGCTATACGCCGCAACTGGTACAACCTTGAAACAGATGTAGATCTAAAAGAAGTTACTAAACATCCCCCACTTATAACCTTCAAAAAAAGTGTCACCATTGGTGACAAACTAAAAAGATCCTCTAACCATCAATTATGCAAGACTAAGAATTGGCTATCCAGAGCTTTACCGGAAGGTAATTTTCCCTGCAGAACCTGCTCCTTTTGTTTCTATAATGTAGCATGTCGACATGTGAAATTAGGCAGCCATAACGACATTTAGGAGGTGACCGACATTTCATCCTTTTACAGAGGGAAGCCAAATGGATCGTTCAACTAGACGCTACTGGACTGCTGGGTTAAAACAATCGCAACGAGCTTGTCCCGTTTTTGTAACCATAGGCGCTACATTTTTATACCTTGCTTGTCTTCATAGTTTTCAGTTGCACTTACGTTCTATGTACTTTGTATCACATGACGCTAGCTGTTTACATGTTACCATGGAAATCCTTCCAGATGAGACGCCGAGCGTCAGCTTGTGGAAGCGTGCCCAGCGAAACGGATCTGTCCTGCGTCCCTGTCCTGTTTGTCTGCCTGCTGTTAACGGTTATGCTTTATCTGAAACAATAAAGCCTTCATACGCATGGTGAGTGCAGTCTGCAATCTTCCTTCTTTACATTTGCCTGTTTCCATGACTGTTCAGACTTAGCACCACCTGAAGCGTTTATGTACTTGGATTGCACCTGTTGAGAGCTCCCCTCTTACCTGCACACAGTTCCCTAGTCTTGCAGCTGCCGATCCTTATCTCTACCATTTGCATTAATTCCCAGCTTTGCCACACCTGTACAGACCACCCGTTCACATTTTGAATTTGTGGTTAGCAGAGTAGATGGCAGCCTAGCATGGGGGGGGGGGGGGGGGGGGAGGGCTTTAAATCTCTTCATACAAATATTAGGGGCACTAAGAGATTAGGGTGGACAGACATGCAATGTAATATACACTATAATCACTAGTGATTGGTGGGGAGGGGTGGCCATGGGGGTATTTAATAAGCTGATTGTTGTCCATCTGCTATTTTTCTCAACTTCAAGGACCATGGGTGATGGCACGTTCCAAAACCCTTCTCTCGGGAACCCACAAGGTGTCTATAGTATTTCCACAGCAGAACTATGCGGGCAGGGTAAACTTGTCATAATGCCCCTTGGTCTAAAATAAGCCAGTGTAGCATGGATAATAGAAATATTCTATATAATTGCACAATACATAGTATTAGTGGTCAGCCAGACAGGAAGACAAGAGATAGCGCATGAAGAGGAATAAACCCAGATTATGCAAAAGGTCTGCAATGCTAATTATATTATCATTACGGCGGTGAAGATAGACCTCAACATGACACCAAGCGAATGATATAAAGCCTTAGTCCTTCTCATGCAATTAAGGATCACATAATGAAATCATGGCGGAAGGCTTTGGGTGTATTTACAAGACAGCAGTAATGAGCTTACTTGCATATTTCAAAAGAATGCGGGAAAAAAATCCAGTTGTAATAAAAGGCGATAGCACTTCAGATCGGCGGCAAAACAATCATGCGGCAGATGGTTGATACAACATTTGGCGGTCCAGCTCATTAGATAATCGTAAGCAATGCGCTGCCTGCTAATCTTCTTGATGCATTGTATAGCATCATGTTTTGTATCTGTCCATATACCAGCTACAAAAGAAAAGAGATAATATACACCATACACACACTATTCATTAAAAGGCCATCACCATGTGCAAACATAACAGAGATTACAGAAATCTATGACCTGCAAACTACATATTCTCCAGGTACAGGACAGCCTCCTAGCAACAGAATATAGGTACGGTCAACTGGCCTCCAAAAATAGGGAGAAATCTGTCAAACAGTATCAGGAAGGCGTGTGTGGGGGGTCATGATAAATAAAGCATATAGCAAACTCTACTCACTTTACATTTCATTGTCCTTGAGGAAACATTGGACCTGATTTATCAAACTGTGTGAGAGAAAAACTGGAGTGATTTTTCCACAGCAACCAATCACAGCTCAGCTTTCACTTTACCAGAGCTCGTTAGTTGAGCTGTAATTGGTTGCTGTGGAAAAATCACTCGTTTTTCTCTCACACTTTGATAAATCTGGGCCATTGTGTGAGGTTGAACTGTCTCTTTAACAACGTAAGATCAACCAATTGTATAGAGCAACAGCAAAATTCTGAGGACATTCAACCACCTCAATATTATGGGACTACGCCAACATTCAACACAATAAAAAAAACAATTATGTTGTCCTAGTTTCTATGATTTTGGCATAGCTGAGACATTTTACCGAACCCTTTTCCTCATGCAGAATCTAAAAATAAATCCTGCATGAGTAAATGATTCCTGAAAGCCGAAAATAGCTGGAATTAGTGTCAAAATGGCAAACTAACGGCAAGAAAAAGAACACGGAATAAAACAAATAATGTCTAATTCAAAAGAGGGTATATATTAAATGTATTACCACCGGTATTTCTATACGGTTATATACACGTTATCAGGCTGAAAGCTGGTTGTAGTACAATCTGTGTAGAGCTAAACATGATGGGCCATTGAGTTTGATCAATAGGGTCCAACCCCCAGGAACCCAACCAATCAGAAAATCATGGTATCATTGCGTAAATACTAACATGGCCACAACTGGTACTGCAGTTTAGTTCCATTTGTTGGGCCTGAATACACATTAAGGGTACAATCACACAGGATTATGCGCAGATTTTATGCGCAAGATTTGTAACTGCCAACTAGAAGCTGTTCCCAGTCATTTAGTTTAGTTTACATTGAAATCTTCAGCAGAAAATCCTGTGCATATGATGCGCGCTCACTTTTTTTTCCCGCAGTGTTATAGCCTCCATAGGGAACTATAACATGCAGTACATTGATTCAATACACTGATCAATGCCATTGCATGGATTTCTGGCTTGGAGCAATCAATTGCCGATCGGAGGCGCAGAAGGCAGGTAAGGCACCCTTCTGCTGCGACCTAGCTGATCGAGACATCGCGGTTTTACTGCGATGGTCCCGATTAGCCCGACTAAGCTGCCGGGAAGCTTTCACTTTAGACGCGGCAATCCACTTTGATCGCAGCGTCTAAAGAGTTAATGCCGGACATCAGCCCGATCGTCAATGTCCAGTATTAGCCATGGGTCCTGGTTGCTTCGGTACCCACCTGGTATGATGTGCGCTCACCTGCTGAGCTCGTGTCATACCTCAGGAGCCGCAGATGGACATTAATGAACGTCCATTTGCGGCAAGGGGTTAATGGTCATCCATATTGGTGGGGTTCTCAGCTGTTTAAAGGTGAAGTGGTTTTCCATTCATTGTTTATTTCATACCGAACAGTCACATTCAAGTTATGGCATTACAGCTCTGTCCCATTTCAGTGTATCAGAAGTCAGCACCCTACCATTCTGATATGAATGGCTAATCAGTTTAAAGTGTACCTGTAGGCTCCCACACAAAAAAAAACTGTTATATGTTACTCAGTATCTCGTTCTGATCATGTACATGTAATTTTTATGTATCTAACACTGATATTTCACACAAAAAATAGCATAGTACAGCTGCTCAATGTCTTTTTCATCTTCCTAAAGGGAGGGGGTGTGTCCTTCTCTTGCCTGCACTGTGATGAATCCTCCCCCTTCCCCACTCTGCTGACTCTACTCTGGGGAGCCTGGCAGCCCTGCTCTGTAATCCTTTTCTCTCTGGTTTTATGCTGCACACACACACGATTATTGGGGATTGCCTATACTCTACCATCTACCAAAGACAATATGTTGAGGGTATAACCTAGAGCCTCCTCCTAGTTACGGTCAAATTCTTCTTCTGTTTGGAGTTTGATGCGACTTTCTGACTTTGAACACATACTACTGTATTTTGTAAAGGAGTCTTGATAATATTTTTGCTGTTCAGAAAGTGGCATCGCCCTTTCATATAAGGTGGGATTCCATCCGTTAACCTTATGCACTTTTATTTATATGTGTGAACTGTGTTATATAGAATATGTATTCTTTTCACTATATTTAGTAAGTAAGAGTGTCACACGAATGGTGGCAAAGTGCAGGAGGTTAAAGCAGGTGTAATGTGTAATTTGATTGATGACTTTATTTAAGAACTCTCAGTGTGTTTTACCTTTTCTATAACTAAGGCTGTAAACTAGCAGCCGAAACGCGTCACTTTGTCTGTACCTGTAATTATTTAATAAAATCTTCGATATTTTACCGAACCAAGCGGTGGACCATCCTGTCTGCATGATCAATATTGCATGGAAGTGGTTCATTCCGGTCCTAGACGTTCTAGGAATCAAAGGGAGAGCTGGAATTTTTACTCTATATTAAACTTAAATCTATGTCATTCATGTGTGTCATCCTATAATGCTGGGACTTGTAGTTTTGGAATAGATGGAGGTACAGTGTATGGATAACTCGTTTTACAGCAGTGTTGACTTCAGCTGTATGCCTACAGATTTTCCAAAACTTCAACTTCCAGCATGCCCAGACTGTCCAGGCATGCTTGGAGTTGTAGTTTTGCAACAGCTGGAGGCTCATGTTTACCTCCTGCATCCTTTTCAATCAGCCATCTCGTGTCCATAACCCTTGGACACGCTCATACTGCTGTGGGATTCATCAGTGTCCGAGAAGGTATGGGGACCCGTAGTGGTGGTATTTTCAAAGGCAGTTTTCTTTAATAAAATGTGAAAAAATTTTAAGGGTAGGATCACACGTACAGGATCCTGTGCAGATTCGATGCGCAGGATTTGTAACTGCAGATTAGAAGCTGTGCTCAGTCATTTAGTTTACATTGAAATCTGCTGCAGAAAATCCTGAGCATCAAATCTGCGTATGTGTGAACGTACCCTAAAGAAGTATATTAGAAAAACTATTGTCTTGCCAAGATGTACAACATTTAAAAAGTTTTCATATCTGACAGTGCCCATTTAAAATAACCCAAAACCCCTGGTAACAGTTCATACATTTATATCAATATGCAGACAGAACAAAGTTGTGTTGCATAGGAGACTGCATTTTAATGATGGATGCATTTATTGATTTTAATCTCTTCCTATACATTTTCAGATGATAGCCGTTAGAATGTGACAAGGATGTACAACTAACCTTTTTAAATAAAAAATGTTAAAAAATTATAATAAATTCAATTTATTAAAAAAAAAAAAAAAAAAAAAAAAAGCCCCATTAAGTACAGGTCTTTGCTTTACTTGGTGATAAACATCTGAGAGATAATTAACAGGAAGTCAGCTGACCCATTACTGACCACTTCCCCTGACACATTAATAGTTAAAAGTGGGTTCAGTGAAAAAGCAACAACCTGTGTGAGGTGTTAAAAAGTAAAATAAAGAAACTTACTATAATAAATATTATTAGCCATAGTGCAGAGATCTTCCATATCAGCAGTGCTGTAACCCTTGTGAAATGTGATATTACGTCTTTGAGAAGCAAGTCTGCTCCATTCCTCTGTTCCTCTTGTTAGCACAGGACAAGACCAGTAATGTGAACAGGAAAGCTGGTATTACAGCTCATGAGATTTATGACTCCTTAGATAAGGCAGCAGTGTGACTGACAAGGCTTCCTGCTGCCTTATGTAATGAGTGGTAAAACCAGCTCTTTCCTTCACATCACTGGTCTTGTCCCATGATGACAGGAGGGGGAGTGGAGCTCTCTACATTTAGAGCCTGTGATATGATTTCACAGCTTACAAGGAAAAGGACACAGCTGATATGGAGGATCTCTGCACTATGGCTAACAACATTATAATAGTAAGTTGCTTTATTAGACTTTTTTCACGCCATACAACGGTTGTTGTTTTTCGCTAGACAACTACATTAAGCACTGTGATCTTCTGTAGATCCCACTGGTGATCACATGACCCAGTTACAGTAATAAAATACATGAATGTAGCATTCCTGGTATAAAACAGAATTGTAGGCTTAGTAATGTGCTGTTTTATTATATTATCAAATGGACAGAAAAACAGAGTGGTGATCACTTATGGTAACATGAACTATGGGAAATAAGAACAAACCCAAAAGCCAAAGAGCACCCTATAAGCCAACTAGCTAATAAAGGCTTCTGTAATGACTGTTGCCATCAAAAGTGACTGAAATCCCAATAGCAATGTGAACAGAGCCTAACAAAACTACTCCATTCCTGAAAAACTGTATATACTGTAGAACAAATTTCGCACCCGCTGATAATCTAATGAGGGTTGTCAGACAGAAAAGCAACATTAGGTGTCTGGCAGCCACTTCCACGGGAGATAATATATGTGTATTATAGGGGGGGTATCAGTAGTTATTACTGGATGAGAAATCTGCAAATCGCCAACAAGTGTCATAAAGAACAGTGTCCCTCCAGCTGTTGCAAAACTACAACTCCCAGCATGCCCGGACAGCCGTTGGCTGTCCGGGCATGCTAGGAGTTGTAGTTTTGCAACAGCTGGAGGGCAACAGTTTAAAGTTCACTGATATAGAAAAAACAAAGAACAAAAAATGCGCGACCGTAATGATAAACGACGCATAAAAGCGATATCATTGTACACAAAAGAAATCTATGTATAGATGCGAGAGGAACAAGTGCTAAACAGCTGCACATACACACAAGACGACCATAAGGAACATGTTTACAGCACGTTGCGAACCTCGACATGGTGGAATACTTCACACACATTCATACATTAGGAGGTGTCGGGGGGTGGGGGGATTCATGAAAGTGCAGAAATATTTTAGGAAAACATGTTATGAAATAAGATGCCTCCGCTGAAGGCTACGCCAATGTAAAAAAGGAAACAGATCTAGGAAGATTTTTGTTGCCGCGGTAACAATCAACAAATGAAATTATTAAGTGCGCCGGCTACTGTTCCTATGGCAACCAACATGTCTCCCAGGTTTCATTCATTGGCAAGATATTTTCAGTAAGGCAAAGGAAGAGAAAAAAAAAAAAAAAAATACTATTTTAAACAGGTAAGAAGGTGCAACTTTGTGCTGCCAGCAGGAAAATAAGAAAGTACAGGAAGAAATCAGTTAAGAGAAGAGGAAAAAAAAATCTGTATTTTAAAATTGTATTTTTTTTTTTTTGTTTAAAGGATAAACACACGTATATATATATACGTGTCATAATGGTGTCATTTTTTTTTTTTACCTCTACAAATGTTTCCCCCCCCCCAAAAAAAAATTATAATAATAATAATTAAAAATGCAATCTGTACTTTCCCTGAAAATAAAGCATTTGGGGGAAGATTTATCATTTGGGGGGAGATTTATCAAAACCTGTCCAAAGGGAAAGTTGCCCATAGCAACCAATCAGATCGCTTCTTTCACTTTTGAAAATACCATACCATGCACACTCACCACCACTAGTCGTATAGCGCCATGTTTTTTTATTACTCTAACTTGGTCATGTGATCACTGTCTGACTCTCACAAGGTTACTGTGCCTAATGTGTGTCAGAGGATGTCAGACCCGGGTCAGCTATATTCCTGTGAACTACAGGATGACATCATCACCTTCCAGATCCCCTCCTACTAGCTCACAGACCACTCCCCTCCAAGATCTGTATACTGCTGCTGCTGCTATTTCTATGCACATGTGATCAGGATAGATTATATACCTCCCCTGAAGCTTTATTACACATTGCTCTTTTTCTCAGTTTTCGCTATGATTTTCTCAACATTGTGATCTTTTACCGTAATTGAGGACATCACAGTAAAATGTGTAATTTTTACCATGATTTTAGACAATCACTGCAAAAACAGCCAAGATGCAGTAAAAATGTGTGAAAAATGCGGTAAGTATTCACCATGTGAACACAGTCTAAAGACTTAAAATCCTTATAAAACACCTTAAAGTGTACCCGTCAGATCCAACTAAAATTATTTTTTTTTATATATCACTCAGTACCTAATCCTGACCATGTACATCTAATTATCTTTATGTGTCTAACACCTTTATTTATATTTTTATTACACTTTTAATTTAGCTCACTTGTCTGAATTCCTCTCAAAGGGAGGGGGCGTGGCCTCACTGTGCAGGTCTCCGCCCCCTCCCTCAGTATGCTGTCTGCTCACATCTCCCCTAGCATTAGCAGAACCACAACTCCCAGCTTGTCCTCACTGACAGTAGCGGGACACAATCTGACAGTGGGAGGATTTTTCCTCCAGCTATGAGCCCTGCACTCACAGCTGTCAATCAAGGAAGTGTGTCCATGACATAGCAGATGACGCATGGACACAGCAGGACTAGTAGGTGTTCAAGCAGGTGGGGGGATGGTTGTTTGACAGGCTTTTTCAGTATGAAATACTGAAAATTTTCTAATGAAAGCAATTTCAAAACCTATTGGTTATACATGCTTTACAACATATCAAAAGTTTTTGTATCTGACAGTGTCCATTTAAGGGTAGGGTAACACGTAACGTAAAAAAATGCTGCAGATCTGCCGTGACCTGACCCATAGTGTGCCTACAGCTGTTCACACAGCTCAGCCAGATGATTTATAAAAACAGGCATTACATAATCACTTTAGAGTGGAATTGCAAACCAACATGCAACCAATCTCATGGCAGCAACATCTGCTAAAACAGGCATATAAACGTAGAAGGCATACACAACACAACCTCTATATATTTCTCTATAAAATTGCCTTTGCCACACTATGTATGCAAAAAAAGATAAAATCCTGGAGTGCTTCTTTAATATAAGGATACTCTTCAACTAGTAAAATGAACTCCCAAAAGCCAAATGTTCTAAAGGAGACATTAGGGAGGTTTTTAAGTCAGTTAAAAATACGGTAGCTCAAACAGCAGCCAAAATAAAAAAAATAGTGCACATGAATTTAATGGGGAACGCCAATGGGGAAAAAAATTATTTTCTTTTTTTTTTATATCAACTGGTGACAGAAAGTTACACAGATTTGTAAATTAATTCTATTAAAAATCTTAAATCTGTCCACTACTTATTAGCTGCTGTATGCTCAGGAGGATGTGCTTTTCTTTTTGAATTTCTTTCCAGTCTGACCACAGTGCTCTCTGCTGACACCTCTGTCCATGTCAGGAACTGTCCAGAGCAGAACAGGTTTGCTCTTGGCATTTTATCCTGCTCTAGACAGTTCCTGACATGGACAAAGATGTCAGCAGAGAGCACTGTGGTCAGACTGGAAAGAAATTCAAAAAGAAAAGAACTTCTTGTGGAAGTACTGGAAGGGGTAAGATTTTTAAATATTAATAATTTAAAAATCCGTATAACTTTCTGGCACCAGGTGATTTAAAAATGTTTTTTTCCACCAGAGTACCCCTTGAAAAATATTAGGTGTAATTTGTTAGGTTATACACTACACACCCTACAACTCTACCTGCAGTGAGATAATTCTCCTCCTGTTTCACTTCAGATGATTTCAATGACTTAGTGTCCGCTTCTCCCATGATTTACACTGTAGCTCTGCTTTAAAGCTACAAGTGACCCTACCCCAAAAATTCTACTGGCCAGTGGCTTCCACAATATGGCCATTATTAGAAATGTATTTTAATGTAAATGTAAATGTATTCCGCCCATGACAGTTTTTATAAGTAATGGCAGACTTCATCACTTTGTTATATCAACTAAATTGTTTAAATACAAAAGGCAAAGAAAACCAAAAATTTCCCTTAACCCCATGAAACTGGGACATTAGTACACTGCTCCAAAAAATAAAGGGAACACTGAGATAACACATCCTAGATCTGAATGAACTAATAGTATTAATTACTTTCGTCTTTACATAGTTGAATGTGTTGACAACAAAATCACAAAAATTATCAATGGAAATCAAATTTATCAACCCATGGAGGTCTGGATATGAAGTCACACTCAAAATCACAGTGGAAAACCCCACTACAGGCTGATCCAACTTTATGTAATGTCCTTAAAACAAGTCACAATGAGGCTCAGTAGTGTGTGTGTGGCCTCCACGTGCCCGTATGACCTCCCTACAATGCCTGGGCATGCTCCTGATGAGGTGGCAGATGGTCTCCTGCGGGATGTCCTCCCTGACCTGGACTAAAGCATCCGCCAACTCCTGGACAGTCTGTGGTGGATGGAGCGAAACATGATGTCCCACATGTGCTCAATTGGATTCAGGTCTGGGGAACGGGCGGGCAAGTCCATAGCATCAATGCCTTCCTCTTGCAGGAACTGCTGACCCAGTCCAGCCACATGAGGTCTAGCATTGTCTTGCATTAGGAGGAACCCAGGGCCAACCGCACCAGCATATGGTCTCACAAGGGGTCTGAGGATCTCATCTCTGTACCTAATGGTAGTCAGGCTACCTCTGGCAAGCACATGGAGGGCTATGCGGCCCCAGAAAGAAATGCCACCCCACACCATTACTGACCCACCGCCAAACCAGTCATGCTGGAGGATGTTGCAGGCAGCAGAATGTTCTCCATGGCGTCTCCAGACTCGTCACATGTGTTCAGTGTGAGCCTGCTTTCATCTGTGAAGAGCACAGGGTGCCAGTGGCGATTTGCCAATCTTGGTCTTCTCTTGCAAATGCCAAACGTCCTGCACGGTGTTGGGCTGTAAGCACAACCCCCACCTGTGGATGTCAGGCCCTCATACCACCCTCATGCAGTCTGTTTTTGACCGTTTGAGTGGACACATGCACATTTGTGGCCTGCTGGAGGTCATTTTGCAGGGCTCTGGCAGTGCTCCTCCTGCTCTTCCTTGCACAAAGACATAGGTAGCGTTCCTGCTGCTGGGTTGTCGCCCTCCTACGACCTCCTCCAAGTCTCCTCATGTACTGGCCTGTCTCCTGGTAGCGCCTCCATGCTCTGGACACTACGCTGACAGACACAGCAAACCTTCTTGCCACAACTCGCAATGATGTGCCATCCTGGATGAGCTGCACTACCCGAGCCACTTGTGTGGGTTGTAGACTCCGTCTCATGCTACCACTAGAGTGAAAGCACTGCCAGCATTCAAAAGTGACCAAAACATCATCCAGGAAGCATAGGAACTGAGAAGTAGTCTGTGGTTACCACCTGCAGAACCACTCCTTTATTGTGGATGTCTTGCTAATTGCTTATAATTTCCACTTGTTGTCTGTTCCATTTCCACAACAGCATGTGAAATTGATTGTCAATCAGTGTTCTTCCTGAGTGGACAGTGTGATTTCACAGAAGTGTCATTGACTTGAAGTTACAATGTGTTGTTTAAGTGTTGTCATTATATTTTTGAGCAGTGTATATTACAAGATGGAGCTACAGCCAATAATATTGTAGTGATGACAATGGCTGAGCAAGGCTACTGTAGATCAGACCAGCCAGACACTATTCCAGTGTTTTTCAACCAGGGTGCCTTCAGCTGTTGCAAACCACAGGGTGCCTCCAGCTGTTGCACACCAATCAGTGTGCTTCCAGTTGTTGCAAAACTACAACTCCCAGCATGCTCAGACAGCCGTTGGCTGTCCGGGCATGCTGGGGGTTGTAGTTTTGCAACAGCTGGAGGCACCCTGGTTGGGAATTACTGCACTATTCTCTACAGAAGAGGAACCACACTTATATAGGATATTTAAAAAAAAAAGGAAAATGCTATTTTAAACACTTATCATTCGATGTAGACTCTCTGGAGCCTATAAAAATTCGTCCATGAATTATGCAGCGAGAAATTGTTGCATAAAACATTGATTGTACCTTACAAGAGAGATGTGCTGGCATACGCTGGGGTTTTAAGCAAAACTGGATTAGCTAGACAGTCATTGCAATCCAAGTGTTCCTATTAACATACAGATTTTCAAAATTATCTCCCCCCCATCCCGGTAACTTTCTTTTTCACAGCTCCTGTACCAGATGCAAATGGAGATAAAATCCCAGCACCAAATGAAAACGTATTATGAAATGAGAGTCATAAAGATCCGGTAATGAGGACGGTGATTAGACGTGCCGCGGGACATGCCGGTGACATCACTGCATATAAAGAAATATCATGCCTGAAATGCTTTTAAGCCTCTCCCTGGCAGCACGGTGTAACTATCCATTTTATACCTGACGGGGTCCCTCAAGGACTTCTTCATACACCAGCTTTACAGGCATTGCTAGAAAACATTTTACCATGGCAACCGGGGCACAAAGTGGCAGACACCATTATCATGTAAAGGAAAATCATAGTCTTTCTTGCACAATCTGCTGTAAAACAATAGCAAAGCTTTTAGGTATCAATACCGAGTATAAGCCGACCCAAATATAAGCCGAGGCCCCTAATTTGACCCCTAAAACCTAGGAAAACCTATTGACTCGAGTATAAGCCTAGGGTGGGAAATATATCATCCCGCCCCCCTACCCTGTCATCATCCCCCCTGTCATCATCCAGACCCCCCAGGTCATCATCCAGACCCCCCCCCCCATGTCATCATCCCCCAGTCATCATCCAGACTCCCCGTCATCATCCCCCCTGTCAATATATCCCCTGGCATCATCCAGACCGCCCCCCCCCCCTGTTAACACACAGACCCCCCTTTCGTTGTCTACTCACCTCCCCAGTTGTTGCTCTCTCGGTCCTTTCCTGTTGCCTAGCAGCTTCAGGGAGCGTCCGCATACCGTTGGGGAGGGTGAGCCCATCCGGGCAATCCTTCTTCACCGGGAGGCCCTCTTCTCCGCTCCAGGCCGGCCCGGGACTAGTGACACTGCAGCAGACGTCCAAGCGCAGGAACACCCCTGACGTCACGGATGTCTGCTGCGCATGGACGTCCTTGCGCCTGTCGTCATGAATGTAGTGTCACTAGTCCGGGGCCGTCCTGGAGCACAAAAGAGGACTTCCCGGTGAAGATGGACGGCCCGGACCAGCTCGCCCTCCCCACCAGAATGCGGACGGTCCATGCAGCGAAGATGGATGGCCCCGTCCCCCCATCGGTATGCCTGAAGCAACTCTTTATTATTTTTTTTTTCACTCGAGTATAAGCCGAGGGGGACGTTTTCAGCACGAAAAATTGTCCTGAAAATCTCGGCTTACACCCGTGTCAGCAGAGGGCGCTCTTATTTTTCCACATTGGTTTAGAACAATATATTTTTATTATTTGTGAGGGGGTTGACATGCCCCGTTCCCAAAGAGAGCTGGGGTCCTGTGCAGTCGGACCCCCCGCGACTGTTTTTAATTTCACTATGGTCACTTGTAAACAATATCTTTAGGCTGCAGGTAGGGTTGCCACCTTGCTGGTGTTTTGGCCACCCTGCCGGAATTTTTATATTACAAAAATACTGGCAATGCAATGGTCGGTATTATTCCAATCAACCCTCCAACTACCAGGATGTTACACCATATGCTATACAAGTGTTTCCCAACCAGAGCACCTCCAGCTGTTGGCTGTCCGGGCATGCTGGGAGTTGTAGTTTTGCAAAACACTAGTGTTGGAAAACAATGACCTATACTATATACTACTATATAGTCAAACATGCTGTAGTTGTAGTTTTCATTTGGAGCAGCTGCTGAGCCACAGCGTGTATCAGGGCATGCTGGGAGTTGTAGTTCATAACTAACTGCAACTCCCGAATATAATAAAACAAAAGCGACCAAAAAGTCATATCAAAACAATGGCACTGTTAAAAACTACAGATGGGGGCTCATACAGGCCAGTATAAGGAGAAATAAAGAATTTATAGGGGTCATAATAGGACTAAATTTCCCCCACATATGCGTATCCTGTGATGTTACGCATATATAATTTATTATGCAAATTAGCATGTCCGCTATTTTTTTTTGCAAGAAAGGTGGCACCCCTAGCTGAAGGTAAGGGAGGGTGTCTACCATAGGTATATTAATGACCCACCTCTACTAACAGACCACGATAAAGAGCTGCATGCAGGATTGCTTCATGTAGATTTTCATTATTATGCACTTATGGATTTTTTATTTTGTATTAAAAAAACAAAGAATTTTACTCCGGAGCAACGAGTGCTGAACCCTTTTTTCTTTGTTTCAAAATTGTATTCCTGCTAAATCTTCAGTTCCAGTGTGGGGAGACGCAGGCCGCGCTGAGCGGTACAGCTGTTGAGTCAACTGGACCATGCTCAGCGAAGTTCTGTGCACGAGCGCTTTTCTGATGGACAGGACTTGTGCACGGAGCTTTGATGAGCATGTCATGGTTAATTCAGCAACTAAACCGCACAGTTTGACCTGCGCAATTTGAGGATTGCACAGGCTCACAAATTTGAATTTGCGCATCAAAAGAGGTTTCCTACTTTGGGCGATATCTACTTAAAGGGGTACTCCACTGTAAAAAAAAAAATTAAATTAAATCAACTGATGCCAGAAAGTTAATAAGATTTGTAAAGGACTTCCATTAAAAAATCTTGATCCTTCCAGTATTTATCAGCTGCTGTAATGATTCACAGGAAGTTATTTTCTTTTGAATTACCTTTCTGTCTGGCCACAGTGCTCTCTGCTGACACCTCTGTCCATTTTAGGAACTATCCAGAGCAAGAGAGGTTTTCTATGGGGATTTGCTCCTATTCTGGACAGTTCCTAAAATGGACAGAGGTGTCAGCAGAGAGCAGTGTGGTCAAGCAGAAAGGTAATTCAAAAAGAAAACAACTGGCTGTAGATCATATGGCAGCAGATAACTACTGGAAGGATTAAGATTTTTAAATAGAAGTAATTTACAAATCTGTTTAACTTTCTGGCACCAGTTGATTTAAGATTTTTTTTTTGCCAGTGGAGTACCCCTTTAAAGAGGTACTTCACTGGAAAACATTTATTTTATTTTATTTTTTTAAATCAACTGGTGCCAGAAAGTTATACAGATTTGTAAATTACTTCTATTTAAAAGTCTTAATCCTTCCAGTACTTATCAGCTGTTAAATGCTCCACAGGAAGTTTTTCTTTTTGAATTTTCTTTCTGTCTGACCACAGTGCTCTCTGCTGACACCTCTGTCCATTTTAGGAACTGTGCAGAGCAGGAGAGGTTTGCTGTGGGGATTTGCTCCTACTCTGGACAGTTCCTAAAATGGACAGAGGTGTCAGCAGAGAGCACTGTGGTCAGACAGAAAGGACATTCAAAAAGGAAAAAAAAACTTCCTGTGGAACATACAGCAGCTGATAAGTACTGGAAGGATTAAGATTTTTAAATAGAAGTAATTTACAAATCTGTTTCACTTTCTGGCACTAGTTAATTTAAAAAAAAATTTTTCCAGCAGAGTACCCCTTTAAAAGGGTCCCTTGACAACAACTTGATCACTTAGATCTCTAATGGGCACTCCAGCAATCAGCTGTAATCCATTAGAAAACTTGTCAGTGGTTTCGTTGCCCTGCAGCCAGACCACAAGGGAAATGAAGAATTACACAGTGCCCATTCAAATAAGTGGGCTGCTTGTGTAATACAGGACAGTTCCTCCAAAGCAAGAGGTGCTCTTTGAAACCATTCTTGTCAAGAAATGACAATTAACTCCCTAATAGGTAATGTACACTGACTGGCCACTATATTCGGTACACCTGTTTAAATTAATGTTATTCCGAAAATAGCTAATCGGCCATGCACATGGCAGCAACTCGATGCATTCAGGTATGTAGAGAATTACATTTTTTTTTTTATAAAGTTCAAACTGAGAATCAGAACGGGTAAAAAAGAGGATTTAAAGGAGTTCTGTGGTGAAAATTAACTTATCCCCTATCTAAAGAATAGGAGATATGTTATAGATTGGGGGGGTCCGAGCTCTGGGACCCCCCCCCCCCCCTGCAATCTCCTGAACGGGGCCCCGGCAGTTTGCTTGGAGGGGGCATACCCACCCCCGCACGAGGTGTCGGCTGACACACCCCCTCAATGCATTCCATAGAGATACAAGGAAGGGGAGGGGGGGGGGGGGGTCCGCTGCGGCTTCCTGTGAGGGACGGAACGGCCGCTTCCAGCAGACTATAACTAATTTTTCGTCGAACTACTCCTTTGAGTGACTTTGAATGTGACATGGTTGTTGGTGCCAGACGGCTGGTCTGAAAATTTCAGAAACTGCTAATCTACTGGGATTTTCCTGCACGTCCATCTCTAGGGTTAACAGTAAATAGTCTGAAAGGAGGAAATATCCAGTAAGCGTCAGTTGTGTGGATGAAAATGCCTTGTTGATATCAGAGGTCAGAGGAGAATAGGCAGACTGGTTTGAGCAAAAGTCACTCAAATTATTGATGGTCCCAATCAAGTATACCGACCAAGTATGCAGAATACCATCTTTGAACGCACAACACGCTGAACCATGAGGCAGATGGGTTACAGCAGCAAGGACCACTCTGGGTAGCACGGAACAGGAAACTGAGGCTACAAATAAACACAGGCTTACCGAAAGTGGACAGTGAAAGACTAAAAGAATATTAACTGGTCTGATAAGTCTCGATTCCAGATGCGACAATTTGGTGTAAACAATATAAAAGCACAGATCCATCCTGCCTTGTATCAACGGTTTAGGCTGGTGGTTGTGGTATAATGGTGTGGGGGGAATTTTTTTTGGCCCATTTGGGTCTCTCCGCACCAGTTGAGCATTGTTTAAAAGAGACAGCCTACCTGAGTATGGTTACTGACCATGTCTGTCCTTTTTTGGCCACAGTGGACCCATCTTCTGATGATACATCCAGCAGGATAATGCACCATGTCATCAATCTCACATTACCTCATACATGACAATAATGTCACTGGACTCCAATGGCCTCCACAGTCACCAGATCTCAATCCAATAGGGCACTTTAGGGATGTGGTGGAAACAGATTTTGTCATCATAGATGTGCAGCAGACAAATCTACAGCAACTGTTGCAGAAAATGCTTTCAGCCCCTCGTATAAAGTATGCCATGATTAATAAAAGCAAAAGGGGTCCAACCCGGGACTAGTAAGGTGTACCTCATAAAACCCTTTTAACATATAACACACACGGCCACTATAGAAAAATAACACTGTAAAGTGGGGTCTACAAGAACGATGAACTCCTGGTAAGGAAACACTGGGGGTAAGCTAGAATGGGCGTTGCTAACCATAACACTAGACTACTCCTATAGGATTTATGTCATGTTCATCCCACAATGTGGCATCCTTTATGGACATTTATCAACGGGTTTAGTCAGGTTTTCTTTACTATAATTGTCGCAAAATTGTCGCAACTGCGACTACACGATTTTTCGTGCGACATTTTGACTGGAAAGCGAGAAAAGCAAGTTTTCCTAAAATTTACTATGTAGTAATAATTTTAAAATGGACTACGGGTAGTCAGGTATTTATTAACTGCGACAGTCGCAACTGCGCAAAAAAAAGTCGCAACAGCGTTAAAAATTGACTAAATTTACTCCAGCTCAAACATGGAGCAGAAAAAGCTACTACCAAAGTAAAAAAGGAAAAAATGGTTACGTGAAAGAAAATTATCAACAGGCTGAAAGCAGTTGATAAATACGTCGCACATAAGCAAAAAAAAAGTAAGGAAAAAATTACTAAAAAAAAGAATACATAAGCAAACATTGATAAATGTCCCTCATTGTGACCAGGTCTATTACGTTAGATTACAGGCATGAATCCAATGCCTATACTTACTTCATTATAGCAAATCAGGGATGAAAATCAAATCAATATTCATACTCTTCCAGGTTAAGATTAGTCCAACCAGAAAATAGCGCATAGTTTACCAGGGAAATCTGCACTTACATCCTGCTAGGTGAAATCCAATCGGTTAAATAGCGATTAACACCTGTCCTTAGGTATAGTGGGATTGAGGCTACAAGAATCCAAAATATGCAAATAAAATGGATTAATATTTTGCAGTGAAGAGACCCGGCAGAGTATAACGTATCAGACTCGGGCAGAATAAGCTTTTCCATTTGTAATAAAATGACTTGCCAGCCTCCCACAAGTTTAAGTTCCCTCCACATAAAGTAAGGCCAGCAATTCACTTAAAAACCACCGCGCTGAAATTCTCCAGAGAACCAGCAGCTTCATATCAGGGCAATGAGATTTGCTCTACTTGGATGATCACTCGCTTACAGCCAAATGAAGAAGCTTAGATCTGAAGTTACCTATCTAAGGAATGTAGAAGTTTCTTTCTAGCAGAAACCATCGGATTTTCCCTGAAATAATAGATACAGGATTTAATTTGTACCTCGATTTGGCTTCAAAATAATTGAAAATCCTTGGTACAGAATCCATAGGGAATGGAACAGGTATGTAGTAAACCGTAGCAGCAATAGGTGCGGACGTTACAAGGTGGTATTCAGTATACATATTACTGCTCCGGCCAGAGGTTACATTGTAGTTAATGGGATTACTGTATTTTTCGCCGTATAAGGCTGGGTTCACACTACGTTTTCCCCCATACGGGAGCGCATACGGCAGGGGGGAGCTAAAAGCTCGCGCTCCCGTATGTCACCGTATGCGCTCCCGTATGTCATTCATTTCAATGAGCCGACCGGAGTGAAACGTTCGGTCCGGTCGGCTCATTTTTGTGCCGTATACGCTTTTACAACCGGACCTAAAACTGTGGTCAACGTATGGGGGAAAACGTAGTGTGAACCCAGCCTAAGACGCACTTTTTCTTCCCAAAAACTGGGGGGAAAAAGTTGGTGCGTCTTATATGGTGAATACACATTAAAACCCTGTCCTATCGCGGCGGTACCTGCGGCCATCAACGGCTGGGACCCGCGGTGATGCCCTGTATTAACCCTTCAGACGCGGCGATCAAAGCTGACCGCCGCGTCTGAAGTGAAAGGGACACTAACCCGGCTGCTCAGTCGGGGTGTTCGGGACCACCGCGGTGAAATCGTGGCATCCCAAACAGCTTACAGGACACCGGGAGGGACCTTACCTGCCTCCTCGGTGTCTGCTCCATGCCGGGATCCCCTGCATGGCCGGCGCTCTCCTTTGTCGTCCGCACAGTGTCGCGTACGCCATCCCGTCATCCAACTGGAGCGGCGGGCATAGCGACGTGATGGCGGCGACGGAGAGCGAGGATACCGGGCAGCAGAGACGTTCCGGAGCAACGGGGACACCCCAGGGATGCGACGACAGCAATGGAGGGTGACGGGTCCGGAGCAGCGGGGACACGTGAGTATTACCTCCTATCCAGTGGTATTCAACCTGCGGACCTCCAGATGTTGCAAAACTACAACTCCCTGCATGCCCGGACAGCCAACGGCTGTCCAGGCATGCTGGGAGTTGTAGTTTTGCAACATCTGGAGGTCCGCAGGTTGAAGGTTCAGAAACTTTTTTTTCTAGATTTTCAGCCTTTAAAATTGGGTGCGTCTTATATGCTGGAGCGTGCTATATGGTGAAAAATACGGTATATAGCATTTATATAATGCAGCTGAAAAATACAGAAATTTACATTCTATAGTTATGTACAACAAGCAATGACCATTCAGCCCCATTGTATCTTCAAAAATTTGGTTTTACTATGTGTGCTAGCACCCTTCCATAGGCCAAGAGCCATTGACTGAAGCCACTAGGCTAAACTACAGCACAAGGCCTCCAGCAAAGTATGTCCTACACCAACATATCAAAGCTACACTTGGGGCCTACACGAATTTGCTCTACACGCGATGCCTTACAGGATCTTATCCCTATAATTTGACTTGTCTGCAGATGCCCGAATAGGGTGGCAGAAGTACCGATGATGTTAGATCTGAAGTCCTACATGCTAAAATGGGGCCTAAACTGTCGAATGGGTGATCACTACCGCAATGTGTCGAGCATCAAGTTCATATCCCATTGTAAACAGTGATGACCTTCCCCTTGACAGGTAAAGAGGTTGTCCAGATATAGAAAAACAAAGCTAATTTCTTCAAAAAACAGAACTTCACCTATCCGTAGGTTGTGCGTGGTATTACAACTTGGCTCCATGCACTTTAATAGAGCTGAGTTGCAATACCACATAGAAATCATCTGTTTTTCTAATCCCATCTGCGGATTATCAAGGGGGACAGCCCAGACGACAGACTATGCACAGTTAGCATATCGGACACTAAAACTTAACAGAATGGAAGCTGGACATACTCACTTCTCCTCGCTCCCTCATATACAGTGACCCCTTGACATACGATCATTTCAACATACGATCACTCTCAGAGGCCATCGCATGTTGAAGGCAGCATCAACATACGATGCTTTTGTATGTTGGGGCCATCGCATAAACAGCTATCCGGCAGCACAGACTGCTTCAGCTGCCACCAGATAGCCGTTTACGGTGCCCCGTGTGGTCCGCTGACGATCACTTACCTGTCCTCTGGGCTCCGGCGCGTCCTCTTCGGGATCCCCTGCATCGTCGGCGCTCTCCATCGTCATCACGTCGCTGCGCACGCCATCCCGTCATCCAATAGGAGCGGCTTGCGTAACAATGTGAAGGCGGCGACGGAGCGCGCGGATGCCGGGGAAGCAGAGGCCTTGTCGGAGCGTCGGGGAAACCTCGGGGACGCGGCGACAGCAAAGGACGGCGACATCCTGGGCAGCGGTGGCGAGTGGTGGGGACAGGTGAGTACAACTTCCTCTAACAGTGGTCTACAACCTGCGGAACTCCAGATGTTGTAGTTCTACAACACCCAGCATGCCCGGACAGCCGTTGGCTGTCCGGGCATGCTGGGTGTTGTAGTTTTGCAACATCTGGAGGTCCGCAGGTTGTAAACCACTGTCCTATACTTTACATTGCACGGATCCCTCAACATGCGATGGTTTTAACAAACGATGGTCCATTTGGAATGGATTACCATCGTATGTTGAGGGACCACTGTATATGGATTGTTACTTTGAGCAAGCGTGCATGTTAAAGTGATTGGAGAGAAAATAAGCCACTGCCAGACCCTTTCAAGTCTAACATATCTGTTCTGTCTTCACCCTGACATATGGAGTTGGGAGGTAAACATACACATATTGGGGGAGATTTATCAAAACTTGTCTGGAGGAAAAGTTGACTAGTTGCCCATAGCAACCAATCAGATCGCTTCTTTCATTTCTCAAAGGCCTTTTCAAAAATGACCAGTTGCCCATGGTTGTTATGGGCAACTGGTCAGCTTTTCCTTTACACAGGTATTGATAAATCTCCCCCATAATCTGGTTTAGTTAAAACACACAGCGTTTTTGTGCAAAAATAAAACACCCCATAAGATGCCCTGTATGTTGTTGTTTTTTGGGACCAAAAACGTTGCAGCCAGATGTTAGGAATCAATAGGGAAATATCAAACTCCATTCCTACATGGCTTTTGCTTTGGTAATTTTCCTCCTGTTGTGGTTATAGGCTCAGTGGCAGCTTATCAATATTGCAGCATACTCTGGGTATGGCATTGTGAAATTTTCCTTCCCATAAACTTCTATAGGTGAAAGAAATGGCAGAAAAAACGCAGTGTGTGCATGAATATTGGCTTTTTTGTTGTTGTTTTTACTTTAACAGTTATTCTAGAATCCTGCATTTTCAATGGGATTCTGCTGCCCCGTACACATCTGTCGTGGAAATCCCTATTCAGGCCTCTACCAAAAGAGTTGACATATCAATTTTTTGGGCGGATTCCACTTGGAAATGCATTATCATCTATAGAAACTGAGACTGTGCATTCCCGAGTGGTCCTAGCGTCAGTATATTCAACCAACATCAACTATTAGCAGAATGTCAACCCAGAAAACACCAGTCATGTGAACATAGCCTTAAAGCAGTTTATGTGCACCACTGGCACACATACGGGGTCTGTACTGGTCGAAGTGTAGTTTCCATAGAACATAATTGCACAAGTCATCACTCAATGACTCTATATGTATTGGACAGTAAACCACATGCTCGATTCTATACCAGAAAAGTAGAGGAATTAAAGTATGATTCAGATTTTCTACTTTATTACAAATTTACTGCCGATTTCTCTTCACCAAATGTTTAATTCACATTCTTTTGATCACAATAAAGGAAATATTTTTAAATAGAATGAAAATGCAATATGTTTTATTCAAATTGTTTTTCTTTTCTTTTAAAAACATCCATTGACTCTCCGAGCTCTCGCTGTTACATCTAATAGCAGCGCTGAAGATAGAAATTAAAAATAACACAAAGGCAAGGAACAAAAAGGAATAAGAAAGAGATAAATGGTTTAAAAATAACCTGGGGATCCCACTGCCTGCCCTGTATCTGTGTCCATAACTCCTGCCGCGAAGTAAGCAGATATAGTACAAAGCCTTAATTGACTGCCAAACATACATATGCTGTCACCAGGTGACACACGCAGGCTATGAAAATGATGCCTGGCTCTTAAGTTACTTTCCACCAACAGAGAAGAAAAATGCAGGGAGTTGAACTTAGCATGTTCAATCACCACCGAATCTGTGATGTGAAGAGGAGTCAACCCTTAAAGCGGAGAAGGTTTTTCTCTCACTGATATGATATAAAGGAATAGAACTTATACTCGGCAGTCACTTAACCATAGCAATCTGCTACTTTATAACATTGGCGCACGGTTCACACCGCACAGACAAGTCAAATTTGGGATTACAAGACAAACCACCAAAAAAGAAATCTCCCAAAAGTATATGTGGAAAGGCCATGTGAGGGACAGACCAGGGGACAGGGAGAGTGAGCCCTAAACTGACCCTAAAACCGCTCTCCCTGCCTACTTTCCCATCCACCCTAACCGGTGGATCGACAACTAGGCGCCGGTCCCGCCATGAACTAAAGTGCAGGGGCCTAATAAAAACACAAACTTAACAGGAACTTAACAGGAACATAGAACTCTATAACAGATTAAGTTCAGAGGACATAGATCAGTGAGCAGCACAGGGGACACAATAGATAAGTGGACATGAACAGAGGACACTATAGATCCGTGGTCATGAACAGTGGACACCATAGATCAGTAGTCATGTACAGAACTCCAGAGATCTGAATAAAGAACTAAAACATATAGGGGGAGATTTATCAAAACCTGTCCAGAGGAAAAGTTGCCCAGTTGCCCATAGCAACCAATCAGCTTGCCTCTTTCATTTTTAACAAGGCCTTTGCAAAATGAAAGAAGTGATCTTATTGGTTGCTATGGGCAACTGGGCAACATTTCCTCTGGACAAGTTTTGAAAAATCTCCCCCATAGAGTTCAACACACCAGACAGGAAAACGGATAAGTCAACAGACTTTAGGAACAGACAGGGACATAGCATAATCCCCCAGAACATCCAGAAGACACAAAGTCCCCATGGACCAGAAACAGGGATCTATCGCTAATCAGGAATATTCGCATTCCCTATGCAAACCTCCAGTAGACACAAAGTCTCCATGGACAGGTAATAGGGATGCCTAGATACACAGGATATATTTATAGAACACTGTTCACACTGAACACAAGACAGGAATAATCGCAATCCCTTCAGAACACCTCCAGTAGACACAGGAATAACAATACCCTCTGAGTCCCATATACAGGTAACAGGGATGCCTAATTACAACTCAGAAAAACGGATACAACAGGATATAATTATAGAACACTGTTCACACTGAACACAAGACAGGAATAGCAATCCCTCCGAACACCCCCAGTAGACAAGGAGTCCCCATGGAGCGGTAACAGGGATGCAACATAGGACACTGTTCACACTGGACACACAAACTGGACACTCAACTCCAATATAGGAGTAGCCACTAATAATAAATCCAAATAGACTACTGGCCAGCGGCACACTCACCAGTGTGGACAGGATGCTGGCCCAGTAGGAAAACAGAAATATAAAAACACAGAACTTCACATAAACGGATACAAGAGAAAACAGTGTGAACAGACACATAGCAGAAAGGATAAACAAATCCTAAAACGGCTACACAAACACAGCTTAAAATCCACTAAGAGCATGCCACCTATCCATGGCTAAAACCAAAACATACAAGGTGCATGCTAAAACAGAGAAAGTAGATTTAAAAGCTCAAATAAGAAGAGTTTCACCCAAAGCCTCCATTAGCAGCATGGCAGTAGCAAGATGTAATGAAGTCCAAATGAAGTATCACCAGCACTGAAGCTAGTCAGTGCTGAACTTAAGTAGACACACCCTAAAGGCTATTGGACAACAGAGGCTGAGGCTAAAAAAGCCAGAGACATTAAAGGGGTACTCCCGTGGAAAACTTTATTTTTATTTTTTTTAATCAACTGGTGTCAGAAAGTTAAACAGATTTGTAAATTACTTCTATTAAAAAATCTTAATCCTTCCAGTACTTTTTAGGGGCTAAATACTACAGAGGAAATGCTTTACTTTTTCGATTTCTCTGATGTTGTGACCACAGTGCTCTCTGCTGACCTCTGTTGTCCATTTAAGGGACTGTCCAGAGCAGCATATGTTTGATATGGGGATTTTCTCCTTCTCTGGACAGTTCCTAAAATGGACAGCAGAGGTCAGCAAAGAAAGCTGTGGTCATGACAGAGAAATCTAAAAAGTAAATCATTTCCTCTGTAGTATATAGCCCCTAAAAAGTACTGGAAGGATTAAGATGTTTTTAATAGAAGTAATTTACAAATCTGTATAACTTTCTGGCACCAGTTTATTTAAAAAAAAAAAGTTTTCCATGGGAGTACCCCTTTAACTAACTATTCTCTGACCAGGGAACATAAAACTGTTCACACACAGAAAATCCAATAACTGTGTGTGAACACAGACCAGAACAGACATGACAGGCCATTGGCACACAATAGACATGTGAGAACTTGTAATTGCTTCTCTCTGTGCTGAGATACGGTCACATAAAGCTACAGGTCCAAAGCTTAAGGGTTCACTACTGAGAGACTGTGAGAGCTTTCTTTTAGGTGCAGAGCCGTCGTCATGAGGCCTTGTGTGGATTCAATCCAGCAAATACAACAGTATCCACTCCCAACCTGGTGTGAACAGTTGCAGATATACGTGTGATGTATTTGGCTATTGCGTATATCATCATAGAAGATATTAACTCCTTACCCACTTTCACCCTACATGTCTGAATGGTGTGTATGGAGTAGGCCCAGGAACTAAGTTACTTCAGTTGACTCTGTTGTGGCTGGGATGAGAGATAACTCAGATCCCATCTGTTTAACCACTCAGATGCCAAGGGCAATAGTGACCACTGGTGATTAGAAAGGGGGATGGGGCTTTTTTTCTCCATCTTACAGCCCCCCTACAACATGACACAGGGATGTTGTTGGATTGTCACGGCAGCCAGAAGCCTAAATAACATCCCAATGTCTGCCATGTTAGTACTCCTATCAAGCCCTCTCATAAGGAGAACTGGTTATCACTCATTCTTCCCAAACTACAAATCATCAGGGCAGTCCTGGACCCTTTTGCCTACTTTACCAACCTTTACTCATAGATATCTCCCTGTTATTGTATATTTAAGGCCAGTGGGCCAAGCAGAAGCTTCCAGAGACCGCCCCGATGACTCGTGTTTCGGGCAGCACAAAAGTGATTACAGGTTCTCATTAACAGGAGAATATGATAAGGTGCAATACACAGTGTATGGTACAACCGAATGAATGTTCAAGTCCCCTAGTGGGACTAAAAATAAAAAGTAGAAAAAAAGTTTAATAACGTTCAGATCATTGTCTCAAGGCAATTTAAATTCTTTCACAAAAGAAAAAAAATACTTGTACTGAAACCTTTTTACAGAAATATAACCAATTTAACATTTATATAATAATTAGAATTTAATATCCACTATAATGAAAACTATGCTATGCTATGAAAATGCTTGGAAGGAGCTTCTCTCATATATGGCTGGGCTCCTCTACATCCATCCTCTGCCTACGAGCGGTGGTCACCACTAAAATTAAGACCACCCACCCCACATCCTGAAGTGACCGCCAGCAGCCATGTACAGACAGAGAATTCATGGAGAGGTCCCCCAAATGTTTCTGTAGCCCCCAAAGAACTTAGTGCTGGGCGGTATGACCAAAACTGCATATCACGGTATTTTTGTAAGTTATGGCGGTTCCACGGTATTTAACGGTATACACCCCCACCCCTGCGCTTTAAATGAATGAGATGCCGATTGCTGCACTTTAAATGGTTAATTTGCCGCCCGCTGCGCTTTAAATGGTTACGTTGCGCTTTAAATGAATGAGATGCCAGTGTGAGGTTGCAAAATTCCCCCTCACACCGGCCGCGGCGCTGTAAACGATTACGTTGAGAGCCGGAAGCTGACACCTCCTCCTGCAAGCGCTAAAAGCCAGGCTTTTAGCGCTTGCAGGGGGAGGTGACAGCTTGCCGCGGCTCGCATCTCATTCATTTAAAGCGCAGGCGGCCGGCAACTTAACCATTTAAAGCGCAGGCGGCCGGCAACTTAACCATTTAAAGCGCAGGCGGCCGTCAACTTAACCATTTAAAGCGCAGGCGGCCGGCAACTTAACCATTTAAAGCGCAGGCGGCCGGCAACTTAACCATTTAAAGCGCAGGCGGCCGGCAACTTAACCATTTAAAGCGCAGGCGGACGGCAACTTAACCATTTAAAGTGCAGTGGCCCGCATCTCATTAATTTAAAGCGCCAACGTCTCACAGGGAGGACGGGGAAAACATATAATTATTTCCCTGATGTGGGGACAGCTGCTGCGGCTGATAATTCATTCATTCATTCATTCGAGGGGGGAGGGGCCCGACCGGTATTGCGGTATAGGAAAAATTCATATCGTGCAGGAAAAACATAGCGGTATTCGGTATGAACTGGTATACCACCCAGCACTAGTGTATATTACACATTTATAAATGTCTGAGGTTGGAATACCAATTTGATACTTATCTCTTGATCGCTTCTTTTTTATTATAAGGTTGAGTAAATTAATTCCTGCTATATATCGTATATCAGTTAAGTATACATTTCTGTATTTTGTAAACAATATGGGGGGGAGATTTATCAAATCCTGTCCAGAGGAAAAGTTGCTGAGTTGCCCATAGCAACCAATCAGATCGCTTCTTTCATTTCGCAGAGGCCTTGTTAAAAATGAAAGAAGTGATATGATTGGTTGCTATGGGCAACTGGACAACTTTTCCTCTGGACAGATTTTTATAAATCTCCCCTTATTATTTAACTTTTTTTTATTTACAAGTAATCAAATAGAACCCATATAGTATTTCCCAAGGTGAGTTGGGGCTTCACATAAGCCAGTGTTTTCCAACCAGGGTGCCTCCAGCTGTTGCAAAACTACAACTCCCAGCATGCCCGGACAGCCAACGGCTGTCCGGGCATGCTGGGAGTTGTAGTTTTGTAACAGCTGGAGGCGCCCTGGTTGGAAAACACTGACATAAGCATAGTGTACTATTATGAAATGCAGCATTCCCAGTCCTGGATGGTATGCAGGTGGCACTGCCAAGACTCAGATCATAAATTCACTTTGAGGATAGGGTTCTGACAGCTTCAATGGCCCATTCATCTCTCCATAGGACACAAATCAGGTATACAGTCCTCCCCATATTAGGCTTTAGCTATGGTTTTAGTCCTCCTCTGACATTTATCAGCGCAGAGACACCAAAAGAATCCACTAAGAGGAGATGAAACATCAAACTTCATTACACAGCACAGGGCTCGCCGGTGATCGCCGGTCAGCTACGACAGAGGGTTCTAGACACAAGGTTTACTGCAAGCTTTTGTACGGAATTCATAGGAATTAGGGTATACAGGATTAGGGTACAAAGCAAACTATTCTTTGTTGTCATAAAATTAAAATCCCATATGGAGAGGATTTGTCAGCTCTCCTGAGAAGTTGGTTTTTAGTTAAATAGTTACTTTAGAGTTGTCATTTTAGGAGGAATGCTTCTTTTGGTAGAACTTTGTATTGTGCTGTTCTGCTGTTACTCCTCCTGGAAATGTATGGATAAACTGACAAGTGGGTGTTGTCTTTCCTCTTGTCAAAGGGGAGTGTCCCTACACACCATAACACTGTCCAATCAGGAGAGTGTTTCCAAACCGGTGTGACTCCAACTGTTGCAAACCGACCAGCTGGTTGGGAAACATTGAGTTAGAGACGTGCAACATTGAAAGTGAAGCTAGTCATGAGTCTGCATGCACCTTGAATGCGGAAAGGGAAAAAAAAAAGGTTTTGCTAGACACTTCTGACGGGGCTTAAAGTGGAACTCTAGTTTGTAAAAATCTATCTTCTATCCATCAGAGTTTGGTCTCCAGAAATGGGCCGCGGCTGGACAACGCTGGGGATGGTGACTAAGAGGCCTATCGCCCCTAGACTAGTAAATCTTGAAAGGTGGGAGCCTGGAAGCTCACGGAGATAAGTCAGGCCCCATTCAGTCAGAACTCCCACGATCAGACACTTAGCCCCTATGCACAGGATAGGGGATAAGTGTTTACAAACTGGAGTTCCTCTTTAAGGGTGCATTTCCACCTGGCGTATTTTGCTGCGTATTTGCTGCTGCGTATTTTATTTCCGATTGAAGTCAATGGGTTAGAAACTACGCAGCAGCAAATACGCAGCAAAATACACCAGGTGGGAACGTACCCTAACACCCCAATAAAAAAGGGATCAGACTTGCTGTGATCTAACATACCTGACCATTCTTTACCCCAACATCAGCTGTCAGGGAGGAATTAGGAGGGTCCATAAACATTAGAAGGTAGGCTAATCCCAATGAAATTGGGGGGTTTTGGGCAACTTTAATGTGTATAGCCAGTTTAATGGTAACCCCCTGTTATTTTATACAATTCCAAGAAAAATAACAGAGAAATTGCATAGCACAGAGTTCTAAGAAAATATATCAACCTACATACATGCATAGATATTTACTTTGTAATTCTGTACATTCTGTATCATAGCCCAGAGCGGCAACCAACAAGCTTATCAAACATAACGCACCAACTCAGACTGGATCCCTATGGCAGCATACATGTGAGACCATCACTTGATTCAACCACATGAAGCAAGGGACCTCTATTCTCATGTTTGGTGGAGGTCCAGGCAATCGGATGGCCTAGAGATAGGGGGGAAAAGTTTTTAATGGGAAGGGTCACACATGCTGTATTTTCTGCAGCTAATTTTGCTACCCATTAGAAAATAGGGTAGGGAAATAGGCAGCAGCAAATATGCATCAAAATACGGCATGTGCGACCCTACATATAGATGTATTCCGGATTCATAGTACATCTTATCCCCTATCCAAAGGATAGGGGATAAGATGTATGATTGCAAGGGTCCCGCAGCTGGGGATCCCCCTGATCTTGGTGCAGCCCCTGGCATTCTGCGGCAGGACCCCTGCGATCATACATCTTATTCCCTATCCTTTGTATAGGGATAAGATGTATAAACCCGGAATACCCCTTTAAGTTACAAACCACAGGTTACTTTTACATATGGACTGTATAAAGCTGATCAAAAATGGACATATGTTTTAACTCTAAAAACCAGAAGAAATTCTGCTGAAATTATTAAACCCATTGAGTTTTTAAGTTTTTGAAATTTCTTACCATTAAACAGAAGATAAACATGCCCCTTTCTTACTATAATCTAACATTTTCCTATAAAATTTCAAAGCGCTGTGAGTTTATTGCCTTCTCCGGGCTGTCTGGCTAATCAAGTGCATCCTCATAAGAAGTTGAACGGTAAAGAAAACGGGAAAAAAATTATTCCGAAGTGGAAAAAAAGGGACGTGTGGTTTGGTATTTGAGCCAAATTGTGATGAAGAGAAAGCGTTCTTCCTGTGGCGGATCCCCCTAATGAGACATAAGGATGTGTACACTCCGACTGACCTCCTCCTCCAGTCTTTGATGTGTGTCAACAAGTGAAGAGTTTAGAAGTTACAGTCTCTTTATACGAAAATAAAAGTCCTGACAGAACCTCTGCGTCCCCTATTGGCACAACACAAAAGCAACTCAAGACACAAAAGCCACACGATGCAGTACACAAATTAAACATGACAACATAAAAGGTAGAAAATTGCCCAATTATATCCATAATGATCCAATCTTTAAATAAAACAATCACCATTGATATTCAACTACAAAGTACCACAAACCAGGGAGAAGGACACCTCTGCCTTCTCTAAGTCTCCTGGGACATTATCTAAACTGGACCAGTATTATGTCTTGGATTACTGTATAATCTAATTCATCAAATATGAATACATACTTATTACCCAACTATAACGCAGAAGACATAACCTAACCATCTACAAATGGGTGACCAAGAAATCACTTGGATAAAAACTAGATGACTAGAGTGCATTGTAGGTTGATTGTGAACCAGAGCGCCACCATGGAAGAACCAAGCTGATATCTTGCATATCACAATCGCTGTGCCACCGACTACCCGTTTCCAAAGTAGGATCCAGCAGAGGATTGACTGCTAAGTGCATAATTTCTGCAACTGAGGATGCAGCCATTAAGGGACCCTAATCATATCAAAACATTGCTTCAGTCTGGGAAGAACAATAGAAGATGGTAGCAGTCACCCCTGCACCCTTGAACTTGAGAGGATCCCTGCCGCATAACAAGACACCAAGGTTATAAATGGCGCATGGTGGGTGGCGAACCCTGCAAGACATTTTATTGGGGGCACAGTAGCCCCCGTGCACACACAACATTTTGACAATTCTCTCAGAGCTCATTCACACTATAGAATTTCTAAGCAGAGAAATTCCGCTCAGAAATTCTGGTGTAGCAGCCTTCAATTGTTTTCAATGTGATTCTGCTCAAAAGTGCACACTATGGAATTTCTGTAGTGGAAAATTTTGCAGTGGAAATTCAAATTCTGGACTGTAACATGTGCATTTTTTCTGTAAAATCAGCTTGGAAAAACATTGCTCTCAATTGAGACAGCGCATGTCCGAGTGATTCTTGTGCTGACTGATATTGGCGGCTGCTGCAGCATATGTAATCTCCACCTGGAGATATTTCTTAATGTAAACAGGGCCCTAATACAATTTGTATTTGAATTATTTATCCCTTTTCAGGAGATCTTTGCTTGCTGTTAATGAACGACAAATGTTTGCTATCTATATCCAAAGGCTGAAAACCAGTACAGACTTATACAGTGACAGCGAGCCCTCCATTATATAACTATAATAACTATGTAAACAGGACGGTCCTGTCTACTGAGCTCTAGAAACATCTCATATTAACATTAAAGGGTATTTCAGCTCTTAGAAACATATCCCCTATCTACAGTGTCTGACAGCTGGTTGTTATAGACTGTTAGACCCCCTGCGATCTCCATAATGGGGCCCAAACTCTCCCTGTTTGCATTGAGCGGTGGGTCGGCACATGCTCCATACATTGTCAATAAGAGAGCCAGTGATAGCTCGAGTACAGTGCTTGAGGTTGGACTCCTAGTGATCAGACATTTATCCACTATCTTGTGGGTAGGAGATGTTTTTAAACATTGGAATGCCCCTTAAAAGGGGTACTCTGCCCCTAGACATTGTATTACCTATCCAAAGGATAGGGGATAAGATGTCTGATTGCGGGAGTCCTGCCACTAGGAGACCCCCGTGATCTCTCCTGCAGCACCCCCTGTCATCTGGGGCATGGAGTGAACTTCGCTATGTGCCTGATTACTGGCGATGCAAGTCAATGGGAGGGGGCATAGTGTTACATCACAAGTCTCTGACCGCTGCATCACCAGTCATCAGGCACAGAGCGAAGTTCACTCCATGCCCCAAATGACAGGGGGTGCTGCAAGAGAGATTGCAGGGGTCCCACTGCTGGTATATGGGATTCGATGTCTAGGGGCAGAGTACCCCTTTAAGGGTCACTGCACACATCAGAATTGCTGTGGATTTTACCTGATGATTTACAGAGTGGATTATAGTATAAAGCAAGTGGATGAGACTACAAATCTCATTGACACGCTAAGGACTTTTTCTGGACTAAAGACTGACCCGTAGTGTGGATTTTAAAATCCAAAGCATGTCAATATCTTTAGCAAATTCTGACCATGGATTCTCTTCTTTCAATGTAGTGGCTTTTCCAGCAGATTTGCTTTGGATTTGCAGCAGAACAATCTGACTCGTGCAGACCTGGACTTTATGTGTACATAGAACCATAAACCCATAAAAGTGTAGGGTATAAAGAATATTGTTCTGCAGACTATGACCTGTATAGGAAGATGGGATAAGGCACGGCGAGGAATGCTTAGCTTTTATTTGGTCTGTACAAACCTTGGGTAAACATGGTGTCATTGTTTTGGTTATGTGGTGACTTATTAATGTTCTATTAATTATGTCATATTGTTTCTTTGGGTTATTTGTTAACTTAAACATGCTGAGTTATGATCCCTTCAACCTAAACAAATAGGAACAGATACTATGTAAAGACAAATGACACCACTCAGCACATTCTATAAAGATTCAGCCATAGTCAATATAGGAGACAGTAGATTAGAATTGATATGTAGCGTCAGGCAAAGGTGGCAAGGTTTCCAGAGCCCCTTTAAAGGGATTGTCCAGAATTAGAGGAATTAGCTGCTTTCTTCCAAAAACAAAGTCACATCAGTCATCAGGTTGTGTGTGGTATCCAGTCAATTCAATGGAACTGTGCTGCAATACCACATACAAACAGAGGACAAGAGTGGCACTTTGTTTGGAAGAAAGCTGCCATGTTTTTCAAATCCTGGATAACCCCTAAATCTAAAAATTACGCAGAACTAAGTGATCCACAATACAGTGCACAGTAAAGTTCTACACTGTGTACGATATTAAGCCAAAAACTGTATGCTCATGTGAACAAGGCCCAATACTGATGGGCCGTCATCAAGGCAGAAGCCACAAGGCTTTTCAAGTAAGTTGAATTCATGAATTGATATGCATTTAATCCCCTATCAGCAATATTTCTGGCTCCCAGGTGTCTTTTATACAGGTAACGAGCTGAAATTAGGAGCACTCAAAGGGAGTGCTCCTAATTTCAGCTTGTTACCTGTATAAAAGACACCTGTCCACAGAAGCAATCAGTCAATCAGATTCCATACTCTCCACCATGGCCAAGACCAAAGAGCTGTCCAAGGACATCAGGGACAAGATTACAGACCTACACAAGGCTGGAATGGGCTACAAGACCATTGCCAAGCAGATTAGTGAGAAGTTTATAACAGCTGGTGTGATTTTTCGCAAATGGAAGAAACACAAAAAAAAAAAACATTCAATCTTTCTCAGTCGGGGGCCCCATGCAATATCTCACCTTGTGGAGTTTCGATTATGAATCATTCCAGAACTACACGGGGCGATCCTGTCAAGGGCAGCTGGGACCATAGTCAACAAGAAAACAATTGTAACACACTACTCCATGAAGGACTGAAATCCTGCAGCGCCCGCAAGGTCCCCTTGCACAAGAAAGCTCATGTTTAGGCCGGCCAAAGTATTTAAATGAACCTCTGAATGATTCAGAGGAGAACTGGGTGAAAGTGTTGTGGTCAGATGAGACCTAAATCAATCTCTTTGGCATCAACACAAATTGCCATGTTTGGAGGAAGAGGAATGCTGTCTATGACCCCAAGAACACCATCTCCACCAAACAGTATGCTTTGGGGGTATTTTACTGCTAAGTGGACAGGACAACTACACAGTACACCGCATCAAAGAGACGATGGATGGGGCCATATACCGTCAAATCTTGGGCGAGAACCTCCTTCCTTCAACCAGGACATTGAAAATGGGTCATGGATGAGTATTTCAGCGATGCAATGACCCCAAACAAAGAGCAGTGCTTGTTCTAGGGGTCAGGTCATTATCTTCACTGACAAGCCTTTCCTATTTTTCCCAAATTCGACAAGAAAAGGGAGAAAAACACATTAAAACGGTCATTCTAATTTTATAAGCTGTTCAGAATAAAAGATCATAGCTTCTTTCTTCCAAAAACAAAGCATCACACCTGTCCTCAGGGTGTGTGTGGTAATACAACTTGGCTCTATTCTTTCTAATGAACCTGGGCTGCAATTCCACACATGAACTGAGAACAAGAGTGGCGCAGTTTGTAGAAGGAAGAAGCTTTTTTTTTTTTATTCTGAATATTCCTTTAATTCAAAAAGTAAAAAATAAATAAATCTGACAAAACAAAATTCTTTAGTTTAATTCTTCATCGAAGACCTAAAATAAGTGTATACGTGACAGTTATGGGTATACCAAATATATATTTGTCATTATTTTATATTTTATTCTCGTATTTTTATTTTTTATTTTTTTTGGTTTACTATAATATACGGGAACACTTATATGACCGTGTTTTTAAAAGTGTGCCCAGTGGAAAACCCCGTTATGTAATTTATATACAGTATATTGTGCCTTTGCATAGTAATATGCTCTTGCTCCACTACTGTACCCTAATAGAATTTTACAAGAGACAGCCTTGGGGTCCTTTGTCGGATAATAGGCTGTTGCCATAGTGATGCCAGCTACTTGCTTTTACGTCGCCAGGCCTGGGAATCAAAGATACGAAGAGGTTAACCCAGTGTTTCCCAACCAGGGTCCCTCCAACTGATGCAAAATGAGAACTCCCAGCATGCTTGGACAGCCTTCGGCTGTCCGGGTATGCTTGGAGTTGTAGTTTTGCAATAGCTGGAGGCACCCTGGTTAGGAAACACTGGGTTAACCGATGGGAAGGGAGGGCGGCTGCGTATTACAGCCATTGGATGAGCTCAGTAATAATGCCAGCATATGCACCTTGATGTAACAGTACCATTGACATACAGCTATGTCAGGACAAATACATAAAGGAACATGATATTGTTCCTGCTGCAGAAATTCTTGCAGGAGGAGACAGTACTTCGTACTTCGCCTACTGAAGTGTATCCCAATTATTATTCAGGAAAAACTCCAAAAATTTAAATGAAAAAGAGTGAATGCCGCTCTGTACCATTTTTTACCTGTTAAAATCCCCATCATAAGGCGAGCAAAAAAAATACATTGCTTTCACAAAGCCGCCCTATCAATCAGCGGCTGTAAAATTCATGGACCTGTCAACACCTTTCACTAGTAACTTGAAACATTGTTCTCTACAGAATTGTTAGACAGAGGTTCCTTACCTGGGATAAAAAATGACAAATTGCAGAATAGGGAAAAAAAATGAACAGCAAAGCCAGGAGTATCTAAGTGTAAACAAGCCTCCGATCCGCCACCTGCCATTATAATCCAGTCCGACTGGCGACGCTTCACTGATATCATCCTTATGGTATTTTCACACACAGCATTTTTGGGATAAAATACCACTGCAGATTTTGATGCAAATTTCTCAGTCAAAGCCAGAAATGTTTTCAAATAAAAATGGGTTAAAGAAGGACTTACACAGATATAGTAACTGCTAGATTGCGGCAGCGCGACATGAAGGTGCCACAGTGCATCAACACACTGGTGGGTGCGATACTGTCAAGTCCTATGCTGTACTATATGTATTATCATTCACTACATTTGCCGGTCCAGGCACTGTTTCACCCAGCAAAAGCACTGTAAGCAGCAATGCACCCAGTACTATGTGTATCACTGCTCACTCTTTACTGCACATTAACTGTCTACCTGGCCTAGCAAATGTGTATGATCGCTCAGAGGTTAGCGGTAATGCTGTATGAATCACTGCTCACTCTTTACTGCCTATTTACTCTGTACCTGGCCTACCGAATGTTTGCAATAGCTCGGGGGTTGGCAGCAATGCTGTGTTCATCACTGCTCACTCTTTACTGCACATTCACACTGCACCTAGCCTAGAAAATGTGTATAGGAGTCTATAGGTGGCTCTTACCCCAGGCCCAGTGAATGTGTACGATGGCTCACAGGTAAGCAGCAATTCTGTATGTATCACTGCTCACTCTTTGCATGCTGTGAGCACCCAGCCCTGCACATGTAAAGAGTAAGGGGTGAATGTTAAATATGCAGCGAGGCATACAATACTGTAGGCTTTGCAGTCCAGTGTGCAAGAGCAGGAAGTCCGACCATTGAAAGGAGTCCCTGCTCCTATATGTACAATGCATGGTGTGCTATACTATCAGTCTCGTGAAAAATGTTGACAGCAACAGCATCTGAACTTCTGTACTATGTCCCCCCAACAACAACATTAGCAGCAAGATTCTGAATTGCACAATGCGGTCAGA